>NW_015161135.1:0-2638 GCF_001447785.1 Gekko japonicus
GGATCGTGATACCATGCTTCATTTTGCTCAAGAGCAAAAAGCCTCACTTCCTCACCAGATTATCTCGCTCATGTGACCGGGGCCATAGTTAAGTTTGTTCTAGGCCCAAATGAAAGGTTGTTTAAGGTCTGATCTCCAAAGAAAGGGTTCCTATGAACCAGAGGAGGAAAAATAGGAAGGCGATCAGAGAATTTGTTTATTTATTTATTTATTTATCGTATTTATGCCCCACCCTCCCCAATGGGCTCAGGGCGGCTTACAGAGGCAAGGGAACCTTGCCATAATAAAAACATGGTATACATACTAGCTTAAAACAATACAATATAACCTTAAAACATCCTAAAAATTAAACAATGGTGCTCAATACATAACTCTAAAGATGGCAGATCAAAAGCCAGAGTTCCCGATAATGTTTCCCATGGCTAGGGTGTCTTTGCAATATTCAGATGTTACAGATGTTTCATTCTTTGCAATATTCAGATGTTAAAGTTGTTTCCTCAGGGCCTCGGTAGCCATAGTGGTGGTGGTATAGTAGGGCGGTGGCTCCTACTCAAAAGCCTGGCGGAAGAGCTCTGTCTTACAGGCCCTGCAGAACTGCATAAGGTCCCACAGGGCCCGGATCTCCCCTGGGAGCTCATTCCACCAGGTAGGAGCCGCCACCGAAAAGGCCCTGGCCCCAGTTGCAGCAAGTTTAATGTCCTTGGGGCCCGGAATAGCTAGTAAATTTTGGGCCCCCGACCGTAGTGCTCTTGGGGGAACGTATCAGGAAAGGTGGTCCTTCAGGTAGGCTGGACCCTGGCCATATAGGGCTTTATAGGTAAGAACCAACACTTTGAAGCGAATCCAGTACGCTATTGGCAACCAGTGCAGCGCTTCCAGCACAGGCTGAATGTGATCTCTTCCAATGGAATATGTTTAATTTCACTTTTATGCTGAAAGATTTGCACCTGCTCTAGCAAATAAACTAGACTTTCCATGTTGTCACACTTTAGCCTGAGAGTTGCCTATCTGTTCTCTTGGAGCTACGGCATCTGTCAATCTAGCTTCTACCCAGTTACAGCAGGCCTATGAAAAGGTCCATTCTGTTTTGCCTCAACACTTTGATGGCAAGTGTGTTTTAGCAGATCTTAACAACATTAGAAAGAAAACATATCTTAAAGTGACAGGAAAAATGTGTGGCATTTGCACACAAAAAATACCTAGTTTGTTTTCTTTGGGTGCTGAAGCAGACAGAAAGCTTCCCTGTACTGCTCTAGGAAACTGGGCAGGCTTGTTTCCTTTCCCATTTCTTGCAAATAATTTTTTTTTAATTTTCTTGGCCATTTTTCAGTCTGCAAAGAAGCACGCCTTCTACTTCTATAAATCAGGGCATTTCTGATCTATGCCCCTTTAAACCAAACATTTACCTTAGAAGTATGTTCATTGCAGGGGCATGGTAGGCCTCCCTAAGGAAGTACAGAAAGCAGCGAAAGAGATGAAAATGCCCCTAAAAGGCTCAAATGGCACGTGATGTTAAAAGTTCCTTGACTGGAACTGCAGATGTGTAATTGAGTCCTAAAGAGCAGCCATTTGGGCCCCCGATCGGTATCAGGACGGAGACACAAAGGAAAGTGGGGGGAATAGGTCCCTTCCGTACCAGTCTCCTGATCCAAAATGCTAGTTAGGAAAAAAGGAATCTCAACTGTGTCTGTCTTTTTTCTCTCCTGGGATTTAAAACAGCCCAGCAGAGCCTTGAGAGGGAGAATTCATGCTCCTTTCTCCACATTGACGTCTCTCTAATGAGAGTGTTTTTTAAGCCCAAATACCCCACCTGGAGTTTCATCATGGATCTCCAGAATCATGTATAATTTGGCCCTCAAAATACCATCAACCTGTACAGTTCTTGACTATATGTAGGCTATGGAGGAAGAAAAATGTCTTCATGGGTGATACTGCTGTGTGCTTTTTGTTGATTTATTAACTATTTAGCTTTTTTTAAAAAAAGATATTGCTCTGCTGGGCTATTTTTGGGCAGGAACGCACAGGAACGGAGTTCCGGCTGGCGTCAGAGTTGGCCACGCCCACTACCGCCAAAACCTCTGCGTGCCTGGCTACAGAGGGAAGGCCTGGAGAGCGACCCCCCTGGCAACTCTGAGGCAGGGGGGCCAGGGGGCCCCTGGAAGGATCAGGGAGGCATTTAAATGCCTCCCTGTGCCTTCCCCGGCTTGTCCAAGGGCCGGCTTGCCCAGGCAAGCCAAGGGAAGGCACGGGGGTGTGGCCTAATATGCTAATGAGTCATGCGGTCATGGGTGTGGCCTAATATGCTAATGAGTTCCTGCTGTTGGGTGTGCCCTATTATGCTAATGAGTTCCTGCTGGGCTTTTTCTACAAAAAAAAGCCCTGTTGCTCTGTAATCAGTTATCACTGATTTAGATATAACCTTGCCCATTCCCTCACCCAGGAGGGCCCAACATAGTGCCCAAGGGTTCCACGGCACCCACTGATGCCTACCAAGTGTTTTTAGAAAGTTGGTGGGTGTAAGAGGGGCTTCTGCCCAGTCAGCTTCTGATTAGTCACTGGTGCTCAATACAAAAACCAGCTTGTTCACATCCCAGTATTCGCTGTTCTATGACCCAAGCATTAAGCTTAATCGCAGGAT
>NW_015161135.1:2855-3600 GCF_001447785.1 Gekko japonicus
CGTAGCATGCAATCCAAAAGAGTCCAGTGGAGCCTGAGCAGTGGGTGTTGCCTTCTGACACACTTCCGGTGATGTCAAGGTGTGTGGCATATGCAAATAAGTATGCTAATGAGTTATGCTAATGAGCTCCTGCACCTCTTTTTCTACAAAATGACCCCCGATTACAGTCATGCCACTCAGAAGGAAGATAGTTTCCTCTCTCCTTCCTAACAGGTATCGACGCTCTCCCTGCTCCTCCTCCATCTCCCCCAGGGTGCACAAGACCATGGCCTATGATGCCTGGCCTAATCACTAGATCTGCCCATAAGATCCTGTGCCCTGCCCTTCCTTGGCCCACCCCATCTTCCCCATAAGCATAGGGACATGCCCTCGCCCCTCTATGGTTGCTAATGCCCCTGGCCAGCCAAGGCCAATCAAGTGGGTGTCAGGCCACACCCTGACCACCAGCAGCGTCCCTCCTGATCCTCGTCACTCTCTCCTGGGTCTGCCCCTTTCCCTGACTACACCCCCTGTGCCCACTTCCCTGGGCTTCCACTCAATGAGGGTTCTCCTCCTGGGCCACCTTGCTACAGTTCCCTGCACTTGGGCTTCCTCTGTGTGAGGGTATGTGGCTGCCTCTGATTGCTGTGGTGGCCATTTTGTGGTTCGCTTTCCTCCTCTGGTAGCTATTTTGTGGTTGTGCCCATCCCCGTGTCAGAATTCCAGTGGTGCCCACGGGATCAAAAGGGCTGGGGACCCCTGTCAT
>NW_015161136.1:0-291 GCF_001447785.1 Gekko japonicus
GCTCACAGAGCTCCATAGCTTAGAGGGAATATTGCTCCTGTCAGTATCTAACTATGATCCTGCAGCCCTAAATGTTTCAGAACCTCCTCTAACCTCGGAATCTTTCATTGAATCAACGAGGAAAATGGGACCTGCATGATTTGTTTAGAGATGTTTGATGTCGATATCATACCTAAAGTCTTGGAAGAATGGAACCAGGAGCTAGATCTCCCTGTTTTGGTAACGCAATAAAGGAATTTGGCTTTAAATGTTGTACCTGTTGCTTCTACAGACCTCACATTGTGATTTATA
>NW_015161136.1:985-3588 GCF_001447785.1 Gekko japonicus
ATTGAGCAGGGGGTTGGACTAGATGGTCTCTTCCAACTCTGAGATTCTATGATTCTGGGTTTCTATGATTCTAATCTGCCACCAAATACTGTAATCAAATTTTAATTGCTTCTTGTATACATATGTACACATGTACTCCGGCATATCCCTTGGACAGCAAAGGTGACAAACAAGCAGGTATTAGAGCGCATTAAACCAGAAACGTCATTGGGAGGAAAAATCACAAAACTGCAACTGACTTATTTCAGCCATGTCATGTGGAAACAATGATGCTTGGATTGGTTAGCGGCAAAAGAGAACGTGCCACAGAACGTGGTGGCTACACACCATAAAAGTAGACACCAGCCTGAGAATGGAGTAACTCAAAGAAACACTACAGGACTGGAAAATGCGGAGAGAGCAGGCCCATAAAATCGCCAAGAGTCAGAAATGACTGAATGGCTAATAACAACCAAAACAACTTTTTAAAAGTTGATTTCTGTTATTTTTTTAAACTGAGCTAATATAAGGGATAGAAATGTATGTTTTAGTTTTGAGAAATGCATCATTCAGCTTTTTAAAAAAAGCATTGTATCTTTGGAGCAATGAATTATTGTTTCAACAAATATCATAATCCATATTTTAACATTTCAGCATGAACGATGAGCACCTAATTTCTCACATTCCTACAAGTGTCACTATGAGCTATGGGTCTGCAGTAAAATGCAGTGCAAAAGAATGTGGGCTGGGGCAATTTTGAGGAAGGCATTCTAGGAAGACATCAGGAATTCTGATCTTCCAATAGATGAAGTGGAGTCATGTAAACATATGCCCAGTCAGTATCCACCACAATGCATGAAAAGAAGAGCGTTCTAGTTCTTGAAGAGTTAAGAGGGTTCTAGTTCTTGAAGGGTTATGCTGAAATAAAGTCTACATGGGTCCCTTCCACATGGCAGAAAAAAAACCCGGGCAAAGTGCGGCTAATCAGAGCCGCACCAATATAGATCTCCTGAGCCACAGTGCCGTTGCTCCCTGGCATGATCAGATGCCGGGGAGACCGGGGAGAAAGCAACGGGACAGGGACGGAGGTAGACGAACTGCTCATGTGTGAGCATGCGCAGTTTGGCCAGGAGGCTTGGATGCGACGCGCCGGCGATCCCACGTCCACGCTTGATGCGGCCGTGCTGGTAAGTCCCCCTCCGGAGGTGGTTTATTTTAGGTGCAGGTTTTCAGCCTGTAGGGCCGGATCAGGGACAGGTGCGCAACGTTTCCCAGATGTTGTGGTGGGATCGCGCCTGTTTGCTCCACCCCCGATCCGTCCCTCTCCCGGCCCAAAACCTTTCGTGTGACCGGGACCTAAGCTTTTAAAGTGCACTGACCTGGATGGCCCAGGCAAGCCCAGTCAAATCTCAGAAGTAAAACAGAATTATCCCTGGTTAGCATTTTGACCAAGGATGTCCAAGGTCGCTATGCAGAGACAAGCAATGGCAAACGACTTCTGAATGTCTCCTACCTTGAAAAACCTACAACGTCACCATAGGAAGTCTGCAACTTGATGACATTTATACCACCAACTTTTAAGGTGTCTGTTTATTGAGCCTTACAACTTCTAGTGTGGGCAAAGGTACCGTTTTGGAGGATGGGTTGAAATTCCCTGCTCCCAAGGGATTGTTGTGCATTGATCAGAGGACACATACCTGTGGGATCTTGTAGTTTGTTAACACGTTGGCTATCTGAAGTGAGTTTTTGGAGGAGAGAGCACCCATGACTGCCAATATCTGCTTCTTGCTGTAGCCGTTGTAATTGGTGGGATTCCCCTGGGACTTTTTCAGGATGTCCAAAAGGTTGTCGCTGGTTTGCATTGCATTGAATTTATTGTTACGCATTATGTATGCCAAGGAGATGTTGGGCAATAGTTGGTTGTTCTGGTTGATCTCATCCGTCGCAAAATCCAAGGCCAATAAGTGCTGGTAGTTTTTTGGGATTAGCCTGCATTTTCATGTGTAGCAGGGGTTAATGTAATTTATTGTTACCATCCAGTTCTACCTGCAGCCACTGCAACACATTCAGTAGTTTAAACCCTTACTTCTAAATTACAGCCAAGAATTCAGGTGCTTCTGCTTTTTGAACTACTCAAGAGCAGCCGTGGAGAGAATTCAACCATTTTGAATTTTACGTCTCCCACCTAAAAAAAGAAAGAAGATGGTTGCTTTGTAGTTTAGGCACTTTTTCCCAAGTGATCAAAAACCTCTCTCAGTCAGTTGTGCTGATAAAAACACTAGCTGCTAAGGTTGTAATGCAGTAAACTGAACCCACAGGCCTTTGTTTTTACTCCTGCCGATGAGGGGTTTGTTTTGCTTCTCCATGACTTAACCTTCTCGACTTCAAGAAGGCACATCCTCTCAGAGTTTATACAGTCAGTCTCTCAGTTATTAGCTTTTACGTTCTGCCACAACCACATGCCTCTAATATAACTGCACTCTGTTGGCCTGAGCCAGACCCTCTGTGAAAGTAGCAGGATCCATTCCTTACATCAGCAATCAGGAGAGAGGGGAGATACCTTCCTTTTTAAATATTTCCACCAAAAAACACCCAAAAACCATGCTACCTGAAAATTTGCCAGA
>NW_015161137.1:0-125 GCF_001447785.1 Gekko japonicus
AGCCTCCAGGTGGGACCTGGGGATCCGGACTACAGAGATCAGTCCCCCTAGAGAAGATGGCTGCTTTGGAGGGTGGACTCTGTGGCATGGGAACACCCCCCCCCCCAGGCCCCTGCCCCCCCCAG
>NW_015161137.1:249-3507 GCF_001447785.1 Gekko japonicus
AGGGGAGTGGTGGGAGGGGGGGGGGGGGGGGAGAACTGCTGTTGGCAACCGGAGGGGCTCGGCCCCCAGCCTCGGAGGGGCTCCTTGCAACGGGATGGGGGGGCCCGAGGCCAGGGAAAGCCGCTCCTTCTGGGCCCCGCAGCCGCCCCATCCACGACCCCGGAGGGTGCGCGCGTCTGGGTCTCCTTCGCTCCTCTCTGCAAAGCCAGGAGGGTCCCCGCAGCACCTTCCTCGGGGCGGAGAGCGCAGACGCCTCCCCTGCTGCGTGAGAGGGATGCCAGCCTCCAGGTGGGACCTGGGGATCCGGACTACAGAGATCAGTCCCCCTAGAGAAGATGGCTGCTTTGGAGGGTGGACTCTGTGGCATGGGAACACCCCCCCCCCCAGGTCCCTGCCCTCCCCAGGCTCCATCCCCAAATCTCCAGGAGTTCCCCAGCCTGGATCTGACAACCCTCCTTCCTCCATTCCCCGCTGGTGGCCACTGAAAGGGGGTTCCTTGCCTGGGTGGGGGTGGACCAAGAGACTTCCCTTCCTCCTCGAAGGGAAAGGGGTCTTTGTCTCTTCTGTTTGGTGTAGTGGTTAAGTGTGCGGACTCTAATCTGGGAGAACCGGGTTTGAGTCCCCACGCCTCCATTTGCACCTGCTGGATGACCTTGGGCAAGCCGTAGTTCTGATAAGAGCTGCTCTTGAAAAAGAGCAGTTTCTGTCAAGAGCTCTCTCAGCCCCGCCTACCTCCCAGAAGGGGGGGGGTCCAGGAAAGAGGGGTTTGGTTTGGACCTACCTCCCAGGGTGTCTGTTGTGGGGAGGGGAAGGGAAAGGAAAGGAGTTTGTAAGCCGCTCTGAGACTCCTTTGGGTAGTGAAGGGCAGGGTATAAATCCAATCTCTTCTCTTCTTCTTCCTAGAAACCTTTTCCCAGACACATCGACCCTGCCTCATTAGGATACCACCCCCAGTGTTTCTCCACAATGGCTGCCCTAACTTGGAACTTTTACTCCCTTCTCTCAGGGAGGGAGCTCGGACTGTCTCCAAAGATCAAGATGGGGAGGAGCCCTCTTAGTCTGTCTGTAACAGCAGAAAAGAGCAAGAGTCCAGGAGCATCTTAAAGACTAGCAATATTTGTGGCAGGGGAACACCAGAAGCTTTGTTTCAGAGTTCTGTGATCCTAGTGTTTTGAGTTAAGGATGCTGGCCTCGGCTTGTCGGTTTTGCCAGTTCTGTAGGTGTCAGAAACAGACTGGCAGACAACCTGACACAGTGAGTTAAACACAGCGAGGCAACCACTGAAAAGGCCCTTCATTGTGAAACTATTTTCTGAACCTCCAGCACTTGGGTGTTCAAAGGAATCAGAATCAGCGATAGGAAGGTTTTACCCTTGTGTGGATACTCTGAGGAACATAAGAGACGCCAATGTTGGATCAGGCCAAAGGCCCACCCAGTCCAACACTCTGTCACACAGTGGCCAAAAATGCCAGGTGCCATCAGGAGGTCCACCAGTGGGGCCAGGACATTAGAAGCCCTCCCACTGTGCCCCCCCCAAGCACCAAGAATACAGAGCCATCACTTGCCCCAGACCCAGAGTTCCTAACAACCTAAGAGACACCAATGTTGGATCAGGCCAAAGGCCCATCCAGTCCAACACTCTGTCACACAGTGGCCAAAAATACCAGGTGCCATCAGGAGGTCCACCAGTGGGGCCAGGACATTAGAAGCCCTCCCACTGTTGACCCCCCCAAGCACCAAGAATACAGAGCATCACTTGCCCCAGAGTCCCTATCTATACCTTGTTGTGGCTAATAGCCACTGATGGACCTCTGCTCCATATGCTTATCTAATTCCCTTTTGAAGCCGTCCATGCTTGAGCTGCCACCACTTCCTGTGGCAGTGAATTCCATGTGTTAATCACTCTTTGGGTGAAGAAGGGCTTCCTTTGATCCGTTCTAACCCGACCGCTCAGCAATTTCATTGAGTGCCCACAACATGCAAGTCAGATCTGTGCCCCAGGTTCTTGCCACACACGCTGAGCATTTCTGAGGTTCCTCCCTTGTGTGGAATCCTCCGTGCTAAGGGAGAAGGGAGCTGATCTTGAATTTACTTCACCTGGAAGAAGAACCCATCCTTGCTTTCTTCCTTCTGGGACTGGAGGGCTTCAAACATGGCTAAAGCTACTTCTATAGTATGAGAAAACCAAAGAAGGGAACACAGTTACAGGAAATTACATCAAAACAAAGAAACACTGTGATGGAATTGACAGTAACGTTTAATAATTCCTATAAACATCAATTTGTATATATCGATTAAAACTTTTACACTATAGTTCAAGAAATTCTAACGTTTTCAAGAAAAAGTCCAACATCCTCAATGAGCACCCGGTTAAACACTCGTTTCAAAAATCTTCCTCAGGAGTAGTCCTCTTATGTTAAAAGGTGTTCGCCTCCTGATACAGTTTAACTTATTCTTTTTGCTTCCTTCAAATGGTTACAGCATTAACTTCTTTTTTACTTCCTTCCAATTATTACAGCATTAACTTCTTTTTTAATTTCCTCAAATTATCCTGAAACAAACATGATCATTTATAATAGAAAGAAACATGAAGCTGAATGGAAAATAGTTTTGTTCTAATTTTACATTTTTTTTGAAAAGTATTAATAATTTTTAACTTTAACAATGTTAAACTTCCTTCCAATCATTACAGCTTAACTTCTTTTTTAATCTCCTCAAATTATCCTGAAACAAACATGATTATTTATAATAGAAAGAAACACGAAGCTGAATGGAAAATAGTTTTGTTCTAATTTTTATTTTTATTTTGAAAATTATTAATAATTTTTAAATTTAACAATGTTAAACTTACTTCCAGTTTCATTTCAAGTATTTGTATTAGGAGCAAGCCAGTTAATTAATTTCTTGATAGTAGCAACCAGCCCTCTTTTTTTAATCAGGTTAGAAGCCTTCTGAAATCCGAACAACTTCGAACTGCGACCCCCCCCCCCTTTAGACCAGGTTTTGTTGCTTTTTGACATAGTTAAGCCACATGGTTAAGGCACATTAGATCCTATTGGCTGCTTTAGAACACAAACGTTCATTTTATTTAAGTTCCTGGGTCACTTTGGGTTAATACTGGGCATAGAATCTAACTGTGATTTGTAGTAGGTTGGGCACAGCGCCAGCCAATAAGGGCAGCTGAAGTACGAGTTAAAATTTCTAATGAAAAGACTCCAGCAAGCCAGAAAGCCATTAAAAAAGGATTTGTCTCATTGC
>NW_015161138.1:0-3563 GCF_001447785.1 Gekko japonicus
AGCAGGAGAGCGTGAGAGCTGCAGCCAATTGGGAGGACAGCCACCACACCCCAAAAAACCTCATGAAAGGTTGTCCTCATTTCTCATGCGCTTCTCTGCCAAGCATTCATCTTAAATGTCGTCTCTCGCCCACTCGGGAAACTTCCACAGTTATAAAAATTAACATGGCTTTAATTCAGAGTGGCCAAAGGTCTCTCTACGAAGCTTAGTCTATCAAGGACAGGTCCCACATGAGATATGGTCCAAGGAAATAAGGGCTAGTCCCTATATGAAAGGTAGCAACTCTAGAGAAGAGTCTTTAAAAACCAGAAAAATACACACATTAAGAAAACTTGTATACAACATCAGTTAAGCTGCTTATGAGGAAGTCATTAGACGAAACCAAGTACAAGCCGGCTGCTTCGTCAAGCTTCAAAGCTTCATTAGCTTTTAGCATTATAAGCCTTATACTCTTTTGACTGCCAACAGTAACTGTTTTGGAATTCCACTGATATCTTCGGGCTGTTGGCAGCAACTGACAATTTATTGTATTATCTTGTTATTGTAAATACTTTGATATTGTATGGCTAGATTATATAACTTGGGGAAATTTTGTACACTGAGAAGTTACTATTAAGTATAAAGCATATGTATTAAGCATACTCAACTTACCTTTTAGAGTGTATCTTTGGATTGATATTGGCCCCAGTTTTGTTTTCTTTGGACAGCCCTTGACAGACCCATGACTCAGCAGAAGGCAGCTCCGTGGCATATATTCCCTTACTGTTCTGTCGCATTTTATGCGCCTTGGCTGGAGGAAGAGCTGGGGTCGTCCACCGAGCCCAAGGAGCTGGCCTGCTGCTGAGTCATGGGTCTGTCAAGGGCTGTCCAAGACACACACGCGCACGCACGCACACACTTCAGTCTTTTTTCAAAATCCCGGTGTTGCCAGGCCTTTCTAAAAACTCAAAAGGTTTAGAAACTGTTGCATTGCTTCCAGAATCCCATCCCACAATTGTGGGACAGGAACTGAAAAGGCATGAAAATCCTGGTACCAACCACTCCTCTTGATGAGCAGACATCAACACCAAGGATTTCTGGGCAGACATGGACCACATAGCCCAAGAGACCCATAATCAGGATCTTCCACACAGTTCATTAAAAAAAAAGACTGAAGTGTGTGTGTGTACGTGTGCGTGCGTGTGGTGTATCTTTGGATTGATATTGGCCCCAGTTTTGTTTTCTTTGGAGTTTAATTCAGAGTGGTCAACAGCCTTCCCGGGCCTGCGTGAAAAGATTCTCTGTGCCCGCTACTGCACACATTTAGAGAAGAAAGAGGGGGAAGGAGAGAGATTTATTTCATCAATACTCCGTGGAACAGAAGAATGCCTAGGAATCTCCATAATCACTCATTTTAACTGTTCACTGGAGAACGAGTGCTGTCTTTCAAGTCAACCAGGAACAATGAGGGGTTGACTCCTTGACCTTCCGAAACAGTAATCTGAGTAGTCTCATCCCATGGAATTTAACTTGTATTCCTCTACTGTTCAATAGCAAGGATACTGATCAGTTTTCACTGTCCTGCCCAGGAAGGATATGATTTTCTGTTTCTCAGACCGCCACTTAGTGGACACCTAGTGGACAAAAAGAGAAAACAGTTCTCTGTCCAAAGCGGAAGACTCATGCTTCGTAGGCAAAGGCCTTTCTCCAAGGATAACAGGGTGCAGCCAGTTTCTGCACTCAGATAAAGACAAAACCCAAGTTGGATTGACTGAGATGGATTGACTGAGATTTCTGGTATGGCTTCTGTACTATACGGTGCACCTTCACACGTGTTGTTTTTTTTTTAAGCCCCAGCAGACAGCTAAACAGTTTACATAGCAGTGTAGCCCATGCTGTTAGGCATGCTTACCTGCATGGTGCCTGTGAATAAGATTAAGCGTTTACCCTACAAAGGCCCTGTTCATACGAGGGGTTTTGGTCCGGGAGCGAGACAGAACGGGGGCGGAGCAAACGGGCGCGATCCCACGGCAACATCTGGGAATCGTTGCCTGCCCGTCCCCGATCCGTCCCTCCCGCCCGAAAACCCGCACTAAAAAGAACCACCTACCTGGGTGGTTCTTCCGAAGTAGAGCACCTCAAACCGGCCGTGGGATCGGCCGGCGCGTCCTTGTGCCGGCACATCCCGGCCCCCAGCCGAACTGCACATGCTTGAGCATGCGCAGTTCGGCAGCCTCCCCCTTCCCTCCGACTCTTCCTCCCCGGCATCTGATCGTGCTGGGGAGCGATGCGCCGCGGCTTCGGGGATCCGTGGGATCCTGCCGCAGCGTCGCAACTTTGGTGCGGCTTTTAAAAGCTGCGCTTGGGCCAAAGAAAGGCTAGTGTTTTCCCTGCCATGTGGCAGGGGCCAAAGAAAGGCTAAAGTGTTTGGAGCATTTGAGTTCAGAAAAAGATGACTGGGGGAGACAGAGTTTAAAAAAATGATGTACAGAAGTGCCCAAAGATAATTTTCTCTTTCTTCCATTATAGTAGACAGGCGGGTTCCTTTGAGCCTGTGGGCCCCTTTGGGATTCCGACACAGTGTGGTGAGTGTGGCCACAAAATGGCTGCCACCAAATGGCTGCTGCTGAAGGCAGAGCCAGTCACAAAATGGCTGCCACCGCTTACCTTCAGTCACACAGTGAACATCCTTGTGCTGTGATAGCAGTTGCTGCCAAAGCAAGGTTTTTAAAAACCCGCACAGCCAATCAAATCTCCAACAGCCGATCAGAAGATTTGCTGGGCAAAAGCCCCACGTGGCACCGCCCACTTTCTAAAAAGACTTGGTGCATGCCAGGAAAGGTGCCAGCAGGTGCCAAGACACCTACGGGGCACAACATTGGGGACTTCTGTAGTAATACTCTAATAGTAGATTAATAGTAGATTCAGGACAGACAAAAGAAGAGATTGGATTTCTACTCTGCCTTTCACTACCCAAAGGTGTCTCAGAGCGGTTTACAAACTCCTTCCCCTCCCCACAACAGACACCCTGTGAGGTAGGTGGGGCTGAGAGAGCTCTCTCGAGGACTGCCCTTGAGAGAACAGCTCTGAGAGCACTTGTGACTGACCCAAGGTCACACCAGCAGCTGCATGTGGAGGAGTGGGCAATCAAACCCGGTTCTCCCAGATTAGAGTCCGCACTCCTAACCACTACACCAAACTGGCTCTCTACAATCACCAGGCTGCTTGATGAGCTCACTCTGGAGCAGGCCACATAGAACTGTCCATTTAAGAAGCAGTCATCTGTTAAGTCAGCTCCTGCCACCTTCCATGAAAGTGATGGCCTCTCTACTTGTATTCCTGGATTGTTTTGCTCATATGGAGACTGTGTTGTTCTGAGCACCTCAGGGTGATCTTGCTGGTACTTGGCCTGCACAGCTTAGTGCACTGCAGGAGTACTATGTGCAAATGTCTTTGCCGCATTCCTAAGTTGCCTCCTCCCTGTAGCGTTGGTGTATCTGGCTCGATGTTTGTCAGGAGCTTTCTTGGGGGCAGTGAGAGGTGAGAGGGTGTTGATGTGAGGGAGTGGTGATGTGGCGGACATT
>NW_015161139.1:0-2096 GCF_001447785.1 Gekko japonicus
TACGAATGAAAAGGAAAGCATACAAAGGATTAACCTTATTCTTGCAAAACCATCAAATTAGCTATCGCTGGTTGATTCCAGAAGGACTTACCTTCAAGTTTAAGGACAAAAGGGAGAAGATTGACTCCATTTTCAAAGCTCAAGACTTTTTGAAGAGACACGCCAGCTCGGAGGAGGCAGCACTCGCTAAATGGGAAGAATTGGACAGTGACAGAGACAGCGGCTCGGAGGGGGAAGTCAAGACTCCGGAAGATGAAGGAGCGGGGAAAGGTTCATCATACAATCTGAGAGACGTAAAAGGGAGGCAGACCAGACCATGAAGACTGGTTCGGAACGCGCAAGAAAAGACTTTACTAACAATAATCCAAAAGGACACTACTAATACACTAACAGTTATTGTTTTTTACAGGTAAAGATGAAAGATGATAGACAACTCACAGAAGAAGCCAAAAGAAGATTTGTTTAATACTAACAAAAGATTAACATACTAATGAAAGCATCACCCAACCTTTTCTTAATCCCTCTATATACCCTCCCTCTTTCTGATATTGAAAGCATAAATTCTCTCCTTTTTAGGAGAGGCAATTAAAAAAAATGCGAGAAGTGCCTTTGACTCTCCTGTGTTTTTCCCTTTTACCATACCAAATATGTAGATCTTTAATCCTGAAGCTGTTCTGTGTGGTATTACTGCAAAAATAGAAACCAGAAGTGTTTAAGAAAGGTCTGCTTTTTAATTTCAAAACTGTGGTTAAAGATAACCTTATTTTCTCTTGATAGAGAAGCCCAAATGCAGGTGAGAATTAGCCAGAGAATTCCTGCAGATGGATAGGATGTTATTGGCTCACTTCACTCTTCAATTAAATATAAGCACATGGATTGGTTTTGTTTCTTTTAAAGCTAGTGAATGAGCTAAGTGCTTGGCTGAAGTGGCTTTTGGAATTAGTAGCTCAAGATAAGTAGCCATGTTAGTCTGTCTGTAGCAGTAAAAAAGAACAAGCGTCCAGTAGCACTAACAAAATTTATGGCAGAGCTTTCATCAGTCACTACTCACTTCTTCAAATACAGCTAGAATGTGAGTCCATTTGTCCTTGTATCTTGGAGAGTGGAGTGATTTCAGATGACGAATGACAATAGCAGACAAATGACAATAGCAGGTGTGATTGGATTAGGTGTGATATGCAGAGGGGGTAGTAGGTGTGGCAAAATCAGCATTGGTAATGAGACAGGAAACCCAGGTCTCGATTCAGTCCAGGAGGATGCATTGTTTTGAGCTTCATTATCAGGTGCTGCAATTCAGCAGTCTGTTTTTCTAATCTCTCTTTGAAATTCCTTTGTACAAGAACTGCAACTCTTAGGTCAGCACCTGAATGTCCTGGAAGGTTAAAATGTTTCCCCACTTTTTTTTTTAATCATAGAGTTGGAAGGGACCTCCAGTCTAACCCCCTGCACAATCCAGGAAATTCACAAATACCTCCCCCCCACCCCCAGTGACCTCTGCTCTGTGCCCAGAAGGGGGGGGGACTCCTCCAGGATCCCTGACCAAATTGGCCTGGAGAAAAATGGCTTCCTCACCCCAAAGTGGTGATTAGCATTTCCCTGGGCATGTAAGAAAGGGCCACAAGAACTAAGCACTGATGCAACCCTTCCTGCCCTCCCTTCTCGTGATCTGCCTAAGTTCACAGAATCAGCAGTGCTGTCAGATGGCCATCTAGCCTCTGTTTGAAAACCTCCAAAGAAGGAGAGCCCACCACCTCCTGAGGAAACCTGTTCCACTGAGGAACTGCTCTGTTAAGAAATTCTTCCTAATGTTTAGCCAAAACTCTTTTGATTTAATTTTAACCCGTTGGTTCTGGTCCGACCTTCTGGGGCAACAGAAAACAACTCCTCACCATCCTCTGTATGGCAGCCGTTCAAGTACTTGAAGATGGTGATCATATCACAGTCATCACCTCTCCAGGCTAAACATACCCATCTCCTTTAACCTTTCCTCATAGGACTTGGTCTCCAGACTCCTCACTATCTTCATTGCTCTCCTCTGGACAAAACAGGTCCCAGGACAGATCCCTGAGGCACTCCACTTGTCACTCCTTTCCAAG
>NW_015161139.1:2796-3520 GCF_001447785.1 Gekko japonicus
AGGAGTGCCCCCCCCCCTAGCCCGGCCGGTCGCCTCCGCGTGTGCTCCCTACTCCCCCCGCTCGGCAGCCTGAAGAGGCGGAGAAGCGCCCGATGGCTGGCAGGCTGCAAAGAAGGAGGCGGTGGTAGCAGGAGGAGAGCCCGCAGGAGGAGGAGGGAGGCGGCGATCGCCCAGTTAGGGCGGTGGGGGGTGCAGTTTGGGGGCCCTGAGGGCTGGGGCGCCCTAGGCTAGCGCCTAGTTCGCCTAGTGGGCGAGCCGGCCCTGTAAACAACAATAATCTATTTCATATATTTGTCGATCAAAACTTACTTTTTTTGCAACCTGTAATATTTTGAATCTTATTCTTGGCTTCTTCCCATTCCATATAACATTATTTATTATTTCTGCCATTTTTTAAAAGTCTTTTCATCTGTGTAGATCGATAACATTCCTTTGTACAAGAACTGCTACTCTAGGTCAGCAACTGAATATCCTGGGAGGTTAAAATGTTCCCCCACTGGGTTTTGAATGTTGTGGTTTCTAATGTCAAACTTACGTCCATTGATTATTTGTTGTTGTCATGGGCCAGCTTGATCAGACTGAGTCCAGTGTGGCTGAGGACTCCTCAGGAGTCGAGAAGCCACATGTAGCCAGTTCTGAACCAGCTAAAGTTAGTGAATTAGAGATACAGGAGCCTCGAGGTTCATTGCCGGCAGGCCCAGGGGCGTAGACTTTCCAATTTCCC
>NW_015161140.1:0-909 GCF_001447785.1 Gekko japonicus
TACTAACCAGGGCCGACCCTTCTTAGCTTGCAAGATCCAATGAGTTTGGGCTACCCTGGGCCATCCAAGTCAGCACTAAGTAAGCCGAGCGAGGATTTCAAAACCGGAGAACAATACGACGAAACCTTCTATTACCTACAGTAAACCATGTCATAAAGCTGGATTGGAGAAAGAGGCAATAAACACAACGCACGCAAGAATATTGCCTTAAATTCCATTGGCATTTAACTGCAACATTACTCATTCTATTAAAAAGCCTGTGGCCGGAGTCGGCCCATTGTTGTTTCGCCAAAATGTACAGCCTCAGCAGACTGAAAAACTGGTCCAAATAGCATTGGAACATCTCCCTTTTCTGAAAGAAGTGATATCTTTCAGGGGGCATTAGGGTTGTCTACTCCAGAGCGGAAAACTCCTAGAGAACAGGCATTTGTGCCTGATGAGGGTGGAGTTTGTGGAGCAGAGGCAACTCAGCAGAGTGTGATAACATGCTAGGACTTCTGCATCTCCTAGACCAGGGGTCATTCCCTGCAGGAGCTCACAGGAGCAGAGCTCCGGCAGTAAAGAACCCAGGGGGCGGGCACATGCAACAAGCCCCGCCCCCTGCTCCCAGCAGCCCCGGGCCACGAGGAGCAAGAAGCAGCCAGGTAAGTTGCAGAGCCCCCCCATAGACAGCAATCCAAAACAGTCCAGTGGTAGTTTTAAGACCAAGTTTTATTCAGGTAAAAGCTCTCCCTTCTCTGTGAGGGCAGATCTGTGTGGGAGCACCCTGCCCCCATAGCTAGCAATCCCAAACAGTCCAGTGGAGCCTGAGCGGTGGGTGTTGCCTTCTGACACACTTCCGGTGATGTCAGGGGGTGTGGCATATGCAAATGAGTCATGCTAATGAGTTATGCTAATGAGCTCCTGCAC
>NW_015161140.1:1021-3523 GCF_001447785.1 Gekko japonicus
AGCTGATGCCTCTAGAAGGCCCATAAGTTCTAAATACTGAACAAGCTGGAGGAAATTCCCTCCATTTATCCTCTGGATCGTATGCTGATTTTTTTTTTTTTTAAAGGTAATGTGCTGCACAAGCCGGGCACATCGATTGACTTGCAAATCTAGCTTGTCAAGGCAATACGCAATTTCCTCATGAATTTCAAGCTGTTGCTCCGCATTCGTGCTGAACATCCTGCTCTCCGTATTGGCTGCTCTGCCCTGCTGCACTTAATGTGGAGCTTAATACAATGCTGCACTTAATATGGAGCTTTACATATGGAGCTACTGCAAATGAACAGCAGATGGGGGCAGTTAGAGAAGGAAGTGCCCCAGAAGCCCACATCTTATAGTGGGTTAGAGTAATAGACTAGGATCTGCAACATCAAGTTTCATCTCCACTCTGGATGGGCAATTGGGAGGCCTACTTTGTCCCACTGGGTCACAGATGGAAGCCACAGAGTATGGCTTCCTCTCCCCTGTCCATAGCTGCCTGAAATGTCCCCCTCAATGCATGATGTGGCGCTGGGCACTTTGTCATAATGTTCACTTTACATGGTTTTAGTGAGGACACAAAATCAGGGTGGGAAGGACTAGGTATGCTACCCTGTTCTCCTTGGAGGGTGGTAAGGAGAGAAGCGTGTCGAGAGAAGATCGGTATTCTAGAATTTTCCTTAAGCAGTTGTTTCCAAGATTGGGAACCCAGTTCTGTAGGTCAGTGGGTGCCATGGGGACTACCAGGGTGACCACCTTTCCTGGCACCCTCCAAGTGTCTTTAGAAACTGGCTGGGACTAGGTGGTTCTTTAGCCCAGCAAGGCTTCTGAATGGTTACTGGAGATTTGATTGGCTGTACAATTCTTTTAAAAATGTTGCTTTGGCAGCAGCTGCCACCACAACACAAGAATCTTCACTGAGCGGCTGAAGTAAAGCATTGGTGGCCATTTTGTGGTTGGCTCTGCTTCCTGTGGCAGCCATTTTGTGGCTGCACTCACCATGCCGTGTCAGAATTCCAAAGGTGACAGCAGGGTCAAAAAGGTTGTGGGGCCTTGCTGTAGGACAACGAAAGCCAGTGAAGAGTTGACTGTAATATTTGGATACAATGTATGGGCAGTGCTATTTCCAAGGTATCAGGAAACAGGAGAAGCCATACTGAAATAATACTAATTTTTTATTTAAATTATATCCTCCTTTTTGGTCCTGGCAGTGCCATTAAGGTGGCTCATGCACTGAATGTTGTGAAGTTAACATCTACAGTTGTTGTTGTTCAGTCGCACAGTCGAGACAACAGCAAAAACCAGGAAACAACCATTTGTAAAAATGCAACCATCTCAGCCATCAAAAATGTTCAGATGAGAAGATGAAAGGGTATGGATTAGGAAAGGGGTCATTTCCTGCAGGAGCGCACAGGAGCGGAGCTCCGGCAGTAAAGGCCCAGGGGGCGGCCACATGCAACAAGCCCCACCCCCTGCTCCCAGCAGCCCTCAGTCAGAGCAAGAAGCAGCCAGGTAAGTTTCAGAGCTCCCCCTGGCCCCCCTATCCAAAACAGTCCAGTGGCACCTTTAAGACCAAGTTTTATTCAGGTACAAGCTCCCCCTCCTCTGCGAGGGCAGATCTGCACGTTCCCCCCCCCCAATAGCTAGCAATCCAAAACAGTCCAGTGGAGCCTGAGCGGTGGGTGTTGCCTTCTGACACACTTCCGGTGATGTCAGGGGTGTGGCATATGCAAATAAGTTATGCTAATGAGTTATGCTAATGAGCCGCTGCACCTCTTTTTCTGCGAAATGACCCCTGATGAAAACTATGTAGAACAGGTTAATAAAAGGGTCACCTTTCTGCTCTTCACTGGAGTCTGCAAGACAAGGTTTGTGTGTGTGGTGGATATGCTGTGGTGTGTACAACACATCATTGTAAGACAGCCAGTAGGGTTTAGTAACCAAAGTGGAATAGGGACCAAACCTAAATTTAAAAATGTGTGCCATCAACTCACATTTAATAGGATTGCCAGACTCCAGATAGGAGCTGGGGACCCCCTGGAATGACAGCTCATCTCCAGACTACAAAGACCAGTTCCCCTAGAGCAAATGGATGCTTTGGGGGGGTGGACTCTATGGCATGGTACCCCACTGAAGTCCCTGTCCTCCCCAGGCTCTATTCCCAAATCTCCAGGAGTTTCCCCACCTGGATCTGGCAACCCTACCCCCCCATCCCTTGCCAGTGGCCATGGGGGACCTGTCATCCCTAACTCACAACCATCTCATGGCAACCCCAAGGCCATGAGGTTTAAAGGCAAGAGACGAGCACAGGTAGTTTGCCATTGCATTGCAGCTCTAGACTTCCTTGGTGGTCTCCCATCCAAGTACTAACCATGGCTGACCCTGCTTAGCTCCCAGGCTCTGTTGAGAGCAAGCTAGGCTAGGCTATTGGGCTCTTACAAACCTAAATGATACCTAAACCAGGGCTCTTTTTGTAGCAGGAAC
>NW_015161141.1:0-2342 GCF_001447785.1 Gekko japonicus
GGCTAAAAAGCCATGAGCTAGCTCACACCGACGCAGCTTAGAGGGAACACTGCTCTGGTGCCCTCCTTCCTGAACTAAGACAAAAATGTGTGGGCCGGAGGCTAAAAAGCTGCGAGCTAGCTCACACCAACTCAGCTTAGAGGGAACACTGTTCTGGGGCCCTCCTTCCTGAGCGGAGACAAAAATGTGTGAGCCGGAGGCTAAAAAGCTGTGAGCTCGCTCACACTGACTCAGCTTAGAGGGAGCACTGCTCTGGAGCCCTCCTTCCTAAGCAAAGACAAGAATGTGTGAGCCGGAGGCTAAAAAGCTGCGAGCTTGCTCACACTAACTCAGCTTAGAGGGAACACTGTTCTGGGGCCCTCCTTCCTAAGCAAAGACAAAAATGTGTGGGCCGGAGGCTAAAAAGCTGCGAGCTTGCTCACACTCACTCAGCTTAGAGGGAACACTGTTCTGGGGCCCTCCTTCCTGAACTAAGACAAAAATGTGTGAGCCGGAGGGTAAAAAACTGTGAGCTCGCTCACACTCACTCAGCTTAGAGGGAACATTGACAGGCACATATAAAAAAAGACAACCTCTCCCCTCACAAAACGAAACCCTCCAAGTCATACCCATGGTGTGCCCATGCCAGGGTGGAGGGGGAAGGAAGCGCGTGCAGCAGCGACGTCACATCCACAGCCCCTGCATGCCAGAAACAACCGGGAGGGTAAGGCAGAGCTTTCGGGGTTCAGTAGCAAACTAGTGCACGGAGACAGCGCGTAAGGGGGCCAAGGAAGAGGGTGCAAAGCTGGACCCAGGAAATCGGGAGTGACTCGGGTTTTGAGGCAACTGATGGGCGGGCGGGAAGGAAGGCGTCTCGCTCCAGGCGCAGCTGCGACCGGCCCTACCCTTCCGTGCTCCCCTAGGACGGCCTCCCTGCTTTTGGGGCACCTGTAAGTCCGCTTCCCATGGCTCCGCCGGAGCCGGCAGAGGCGCTTCTGCCTGGATCCCGACAAGAGAGAGCTCTTCCATGCCGAGTGTGCCCCAGGAGACAGGGAGGGCACTCAATAAACCCTCCGCTTCAGAAGCTTCTAACAGGATTGAAGGACTAAAAAGGGGACGGGCTTGGGCGGAGGATCCAATCCTGTAAGGACCTGCAGATTAAAGACACGGGGGCAGGAGCGAAAGGAACTTTTCTCCCTTTCCCACAATGCAAGAACTCGTGGATGTGCCATGAAATTGCTGAGCAGACCGGTCAGAACGGATAAAAGGAAGTCCTTCACCCAGAGAGTGATTAACACATGGAACTCACTGCCACAGGAGGCGGAGGCGGCTACAAGCATGGAGGGCTTCAAAAGGGAATTAGATAAGCATATGGAGCAGAGGTCCATCAGTGGCTATTAGCCACAAGGTATAGATAGGAACTCTCTGTCTGATGCTCTGTCTTCTTGGTACTTGGGGGGGTCAACAGTGGGAGGGCTTCTAATGTCCTGGCCCCACTGGTGGACCTCCTGATGGCACCTGGTATTTCTGGCCACTGTGTGACACAGAGTGTTGGACTGGATGGGCCTTTGGCCTGACCCAATACTGGCTTCTCTTATGTTCTTATAAGAGGGGACTGGATAAGCATCTGGAGCAGAGGTCCATCAGTGGCTATGACCCACAAGGTATAGATAGGAACTCTCAGTCTGGGGCAAGAGATGCTCTGTATTCTTGGTGCTTGGGGGTGGGGGAACAACAGTGGGAGGGCTTCTGGTGTCCTGGCCCCACTGCTGGCCCTCCTGATGGCACCTGGTATTTTTGGCCACTGTGTGACAGAGTGTTGGACTAGATGGGCCATTTGGCCTGATCCAACACTGGCTTATGTTCTTATGTTCAAGTTTGAGTCCAGTGGCACCCTTGAGACCAACAGAGGTTAATTCTGGGTATAAGCTTTTGTGTGCATGTGCACTCCAAGAACTGCACATGCACACGGAAGCTTAAACCCAGAATTAAACTTTGTTGCTCTTAAAGGTGCCACTGGGTGCTAACTCTGTTCTACAGCTAAGGTAGATAAGGCTCTCCTTTGCCTTATCTCCTAGAAGGAGAGATGCAGGAGAACAAACTCTGGGGCGAGTGATGCTCTGTCATCTTGGTGCTTGGGGGGGGTCAACAGTGGGAGGGCTTCTAATGTCCTGGCCCCAGAGAGTTCCATCTATAAGAACATAAGAGAAGCCAATGTTGGATCAGGCCAAAGGCCCATCCACTCCAACACTCTGTCTCACACAGTGGCCAAAAAATACCAGGGGCCCTCAGGAGGTCCAGCAGTGCGGCCAGAACCCCAGAAGCCCTCCCACTATTGCCCCCCCCCCCAAGCACCAAGAAGA
>NW_015161141.1:2511-3003 GCF_001447785.1 Gekko japonicus
TCCCGGGTCAGAGCCATAGAAGCCCCCCCCCTCTGTTCCCCCCCCCCAAGCACCAAGAATACAGAGCATCCCTTGCCCCAGACCGAGAGTTTCTATCCATACCTTGTGGCTAATAGCCACTGATGGACCTCTGCCCCATATAAGAACCGATCCTCCGCCCAAGCCATTTCATGGAGTGCCCACCAGTTCTTGTCTTGTGAGAAAGGGAGAAAAGGACTTCTTTCTCTACCTGCTCTATCCTACACATAACCTTATAAACCTCGATCATGTCACCCCTCTGCCGTCGTTTCTCCAAGCTGAAGAGCCCCAAGCGCTTTAACCTTTCTCCTCTGCACCCACTGGGGATTGCTTACTCCTGATTCATGTCCATGGGGCTGGATTGGGAGGCTGTCCGCCTGAGACGGCCCCCTTCCCCGCACAGCTGAGCAAGCCTCGGCCTCCTCTCGGTCCATCGCCCTGGGTGGGCGGGGGTCACTTTTAAATATACGCTCT
>NW_015161141.1:3016-3261 GCF_001447785.1 Gekko japonicus
CGATCTGCTGATGAGATTAACCAGGCCGGAATGGGACGGTGCGGAAAGACGGCCTTGGCGAATGCCCAGCCCGGAGATCAGAACTTTCCCCGGCCCCTGCAGAGTCCGAGATGGGAGAAGGCGGGCCTTGCTTGGCCCCACTCAGCAGGCAAAGGGGCTCTCTTGCAGTTGCCAACCTCCAGGTGGTCCAATACAATAGTGAGACACATAGGGTGCGTTCAGACGGTCCGTTTAGTCCGCTTTCG
>NW_015161142.1:0-1627 GCF_001447785.1 Gekko japonicus
CTTCCAGCCAGGAACTCAAGGTGGTTATCTGCAAAAAAACAAAAACAAACAAAAAACCCTAACCTGAAAGTGAAGATTTACTCAGGGTCACTCAGTGACCTTCATAGTTGAGGAATTTGAACTCATATTCCTGTGAATCACACTGACTACCATGTGAATGATGCCACTTGTCCAGTCTTGTGTTAATTTCAAATCCCTTAATTTGGTTCAGTATTTAATGAGAACCACTAAACTGGCTAACAACGAGGAAGAGAGCAGTATAAAAACACATCATGAAACAAGTTAAAAACCAGAACTAAGTTACATATAAAGAGACACAGAGAGATGAGAGAGAAGAGACAGACAGACAGACAAGATAGATAAAACAAACAGATAGGGCAGGGAGGAGGGATTATTGAGAGAATGTCAGATGAAACAAAAAAGTCTCTCTCCCACCCTGTGGAAGTCAGTGAAAGAAGGAAATAGATGAATATCCCTGAGGAGGAAGTTCAACACTGTCACAACTGAAAAGACCCAATCTTGGGTTGCCACCTGCCTAACCTCAGGAGATGACCCTATGGGAGCAGGCAGTCTTTAAGGTAGGAGAAGATGTGTAGCCCTGTTAGTCTGTCTGTAGCAGAAGAAAAGAGCAAGAGTCCAGTAGCACCTTAAAGACTAACTAAATACGTGGCGGGGCATAAGCTTTTGTGAGTCACTGCTCACTTCTTCAGGTAGGAAGCAGAAGAGGAAGAGGAGAAAGAATAGTAGGAGGCAGAGGAGGAGGCAGAAGGAGGAGGAGATTGGAGTTATATCCCACCCTTCACTCAGAGTCTGCGAGCAGCTTTCCCTTACTCTCCACACAACAGACACCCTGTGAGGTAGGTGGGGCTGAGAGAGCACTGAAAGAACTGCTCTTGAGAGAACAGCTCTGAGAGAACTGTGACTGACCCCAGGTCATTCAGTTGGCTGCATGTGGAGAAGTGCGGAACCAAACCCAGTTCTCCAGATTAGAATCTGCCACTCTTAACTACTACACCAAATTGGCTTTCCAGGTATACTGGTCTAGTGTTCCCAACTTCCAGATGAGGCCTGGAGATCTGGAATTACAGCTGATCTTCAGAATATAGAGATTGATTCCTCTGGAGAAAACGGCTTCTTTGGAGGGTGGTCTCTGTGGAATTTTAACTCACTAAGGTCACTCCCCTCTCCAGCCCCTCCCCCAAATCCCCAGGAATTTCACAATCTGAAGTTGGCAACCCTGGTTTCCCTCAGACTGTGTGTGGCTTTAAAGGTCAATACCAGCATCTTGAATTTGACTTGGAAACAAATTGGGAGCCAGTGAAGCTGAGCCAAGCCTGAAGTGATGACCCACTCCAGTCAACATGCTGGCTGCACCACTTGAATCAGCCTCACGTACAGCACATTGCAGTAATCTAAACTAAATGTTGTCAGGGAAACGAGTGGTCACAGTGGCTGCAGATGGCTAGTTGAGGCCCCGGTCTTACGACAACGTTGCCACGGGAGAGGCACGGGAGTCCCGCGGATTTTCTGGGCGCGATCTCACCTCAACATCTGGGAAGTGCAGTGCTCCCTTGGCGAACCCGTGGCTCCCTGCGGAAGGTGCGGAGTTAAAAACTAGTACCCACGA
>NW_015161142.1:1972-3267 GCF_001447785.1 Gekko japonicus
TATCCAAGCCTCCCCCCCCCCCCGCATTTTCCGGCCCGTGTGACCGGGGCCTGAATCTAGTAAAATGCAGTCCTGGTCACAAATACCAGCTGCTCATCCAGCAGTAGGGCCAGTAGCACCCTCAAGCTACAGACTTGTTCCTTCAGGGGGAGTGTGACACTATCCAAACAAGACAGACCTCAGTTTCCTGGTCACCCCTTCCAATCATTTCCATCTTGGCAGGATTACACTTCAGTGTGTTAGCCCGCATCACCCCAAAACAGCCTGTAGGCACCAGTTCAGGGTTTCTACAACCTCCATGAGATCAGTTGGGAGTGTGAGATAAAGGTGAGGTTTTTCCCCTCTTTTATTTTCCTGTTATGGTTGATGTTTTGTGTTTTATTCCTGTGGGATTTTTTTTTAATATTCATTAATGTTGTAAACTCATTTATGTTAGTAATATTGATTTTTAAGTTTAATCAATATGGTCGCTAGCTCTGAGGTGGGAAATACTGGGAGATTTTGGGGGGTGGAGCCTGAGCAGGGTGGGGTTTTGGGAGGAGAGGCTCCCTGGCAGGGTATCGTTTGGTGTAGTGGTTAGTAGCTCAGACTCTAATCTGGGAGAACCAGGTTTGATTCCCCACTCCTCCACATGCAGCTGCTGGTGTGACCTTGGGTCGGTCACAAGTTCTTTCAGAGCTGATTCTCTCAAGAGCAGTTCTCAAAAGAGGTCTTTCAGCCCCACCTACCTCACAGGGTGTCTGTTGTGGGGAGGGGAAGGAGATTATAAGTCGCTCTGAGACTCCTTCAGGTAGTGAAGGGTGGGGTATAAAACCTATCTCCTCCTCCTCCTCCTCTGCCACCGCTGCTGCTGCTGCTACAGTAGGTCATAATGTTACCAAAAAAAAAAATCTGGACACACACGACCCAATCAGTTAAACAAGTATAAAGCCAACAGTCGTGATAGTCTGACCCACAATCAAACAGTCATAAGACTTATAAAGAATGCTGTTTATGTATTGCAGTCTAAAGCACTACAACATGATACACAAATCAATAGAAAATCCTTGAACCAAGGTACATAATCAACGTCATCTCCGGATTACATAACAACGTTTCAAAAAATAGATCTTCTTCAGGAGATATTATAGTGGTGCCAAAGCTCTCAGTTTCATAAATGTTAGACAACAAGTCTTAAGAGCATTAAATTCAGATAGGACGCTGGTCTCAATTAACATTCAGGCTCAAAATATGCTGCTATGTTTCTACTGGATTCTCCAGGAGAAATTATCTTGTTCATCTGGAGATCAATTGTA
>NW_015161143.1:0-3362 GCF_001447785.1 Gekko japonicus
AAAATTAGCACACAGTTTATAAATATACGGACAACACGGACTGCCTTTTATGCATCTTTCTGTTCTGCGGGCTCTGCCATTGTAATGTACTCAGCCATGACCACGTGCGCGACCGTTGGGCCATGCGGTCATGCCCAGCAGCAGAGCTTCGCTCCCCTGAGAACAATAGCCGAGCGGATCCTAGCCCGCACCAATCAGAGGGCCAGGTCCGCGGCCGAGAGCCTATGGGACTCTCGGCCACTGTAAATAGCCTACAGAGTAATAGGGTGTGTGTTTAGGTGGTGGGTTTTCTGGGCATATATACCGGCCTGCGAGCCGGCAGTCTGTGTCTTGTTCTATCCTAATAAAAGTACTTTGCTGAAATCACTCAACGTTTCTCAGTATTATTCAGCCATCCATGATGAACCCTATGTGGGCTCCTGGAGAGTCCTTGTGGAATCGGGCGGAGGTGCCATCCACATGCCATTCAGGGACTGGATACATCAGTCTGATGCAGAACGGGTCAACAATACAGATTGGTCAACACTGAATATGGATTTCAACCTAATTTTAGGCTTGCCATTTGCCTACCTAGGAGCTGCGGTGGCTCAAGTGGAGCTGCGGTGGCTCAAGTGGTTAAGACGCTGAACTGCAGGCTGTGGAAGGTCAGTAGTTCAGCAGTTCGAGACCCGGGTGCCGCATGACGGAGTGAGCTCCCGTCTCTAGTTCCAGCTCCTACCAACCTAGCAGTTCGAAAGCAAGAAATTGCAAGTAGATAAATAGGGACCACTTCAGTGGGAAGGTAACAGCGTTCCGTGCGCCTTGGTGTTTAGTCATGCCGGCCACATGACCACAGAAACGTCTTCGGATAGTGCTGGCTCTTCGGCTTTGAAACGGAGATGAGCACTGCAATCCTAGAGTCGGATTCGACTGGCTTTCGAGCAAGGGAACCTTTACCTTTTTATTTGCCTAACTGCAGCGGGGAAACCTCCACCCTCAGTTGCAATCCCCTGCCCTTGAGAAACTGGGGAGTGGGGAAATAGCCTCTATGATGACGCTCTGGGTAGTTCCCCATGTTTCTGAGGTCTTTATCATAGATGTTAGGGGAAATTCCTAGAGCGTTACCCAGAACTGTTATCACATCTTGCACAGACTCCATACTCACCAGGCACCACCCTCCAATTCTCCCAGAATTTGCTGAGGTGATGCTAGCAACCATAGTAACTAATTTACATTTTGGGTGGAGGTTGTATGTATGTATGTATGTATGTATGGATGGATGGATGGATGGATGTATTACAGTCATTAGACTATCTGTATACATGAAAATTATAATAAAAACATTCTTATATATATAAAAACAAAATACATAATATAAGCAGAATTCAAATTTGAGCCTAGTTATGATACAATTTCCATATCCTCATGATCAACACACAAAATCTACCAACCTGGAAAGTAATTTTAGGATTTATGTCAGATAGAAGATATCCAAGCCTGGCTTTATTTGTGTGACCAGCAGTCTTGTCCAATCGAGGTGTGATAATCTCCAAACTGGCCGCATTACAGTCAGTGTTCCCTCTAAGCTGAGTTGGTGTGAGCCAGCTCACAGTTTTTTAGCCTCCAGCTCACCCATTTTTCTCTTAGCTCGGGAAGGAGGGCTCCAGAGCAAGCTAATTTCTGCAGGAGCCAAATGGCTGGCTCACAGCTTTAATGCCAGGAGCTCACAAAGCAGAATTTTTGCTCACAAGACTTCGCAGCTTAGAGGGAGCATTGATTACAGTATGTACAACTACAAAACATATCCTCTAGGGCAGGGGTGTCAAACTCATTTGTTATGAGGGCCGGATCTGACATAAATGAGACCTTGTTGGGCCGGGCCATGTGTCATAAAATGTAATGCCAGATAGCGGAGATATAAACCTTATAAAGGACACAAATACAAAGAGTTTTTTTTAACTTAAAATAAAAACATGCTTAAAACATTAGTTCTGTAAGCTGCAAACCTACTTTTGATTTATTGATATTCACCACAAAAATCTCATGCTCAGAGTCTGAGTCTAGGACCCAGGTTAAAACATGAAATGGCTGAGCGATTAAGAGAGTCTGGCGAAGCAAGCTATGATGCAGCAGCAGTAGCAGAACTGGAAGCAGGAGATGGCCGGTTCCACTGCGGGCCTGATGGAAGCCCTCTGAGGACCTGATCCGGCCCCTGGGCCGCATATTTAACACCCCTGCTCTAGGGGCTTGACCTCCTTTAAGGGGCATGTACATAGTCTTTCCGTAGAAGGAGTTTCTTGCACAAACTCCCCCTCTCCAGGCACCGCCCTCAAATTCTCCCAGAGTTTGATAAGGTGTCACTGGCAACCATAGTAACTAATTTACATTTTGGTTAGAGGTCATGCACTAAAGGCTATTTCTCACTGACATGGTTAGCCTGGTTCAGATTGTACCATTTCAGATGTTGCACGGAGGTTCATGAGACTGAATGGATCTTTACCAGATATTGAGATATGGCCATTATCTGCAAACTCACAAACTAAATAATGGTTGCCAGGGGTCTGAAGATGGAAGTATGGATGCCATTTCCAGGCACCGCCCTCAAATTCTCCCAGAGTTTGATAAGGTGTCACTGGCAACCATAGTAACTAATTTACATTTTGGTTAGAGGTCATGCACTATTTCTCACTGACATGGTTAGCCTGGTTCGGATTGTACCATTTCAGATGTTGCATGGAGGTTCATGAGACTGAATGGATCTTCACCAGATGTTGAGATATGGCCATTAAACTGCAAACTCACAAACTAAATAATGGTTGCCAGGGGTCTGAAGATGGAAGTATGGATGCCATTTATTAGTTATGCACATAAAGATAAATATCCCATGCTAAAGGCAGGGCCGTATCAAGATTTTTATTTGCTGTAATAATAGATTAATTATTAAGAAATAATCTTCAACATTGTATATTTTAATATGTGTAGTTGTACTGATTGTGCTCCTGGGGGTAGATAAGGTTTATTTAGGTGCACGTAGACGCTTAGCTTAGCATCACCTTCTATTTCCAAAATAAGGTGATTCCTTCTTTGTAGCATTGGGATGGGTTTCTGTATTGTCTTGTTTATGATGTTTATGTGTTTGCTTTTTTCTTTCCTGAGAAATGAACGCATTTTCAATAAAATTCACATTAAAATACCCTACACATAGAAAAGTGGATTACGTTGAAACCATTCACCCTGACATCTGTGGCACATTTAAGACTTAACAGTTGGACACCCTTGACCTACCTGATGAATCCAGCTCTACTCTCCCAAAGCTGATGCACGAATGAATCTGTTAGTCTTTAAGGAATGTGCGAAAAGAAGGAGGAGGAGGAGGAGGAGAT
>NW_015161144.1:0-3157 GCF_001447785.1 Gekko japonicus
ATCTTCAGAGGTATAATACAGAAAGATGGGAGGCGGAGCGTCGGTTCGCATGAGAGCGGATGCGTAGAGACCGAGCTCCTCGCCCGACTCCTCCAATTCCTAAACTATCGAACACTAACCTTCAAAATTGCTGCCCAGGTTATGGGCAAAACTGGCGGGAATAGAACCAAGATGTCCGGAGCGTCCTCCAAACTTTTAAAAAACTTCCTGAGCGGCGGAAATTCGGCTTGCTCTTTGCCGCGAGCACTGCACTCGGAAAAGAAAATGGCGACCGGCTCTTCTTCTTCGCCGGCACCACACACCCCGGACCTGCTGACAACCACCGAATTTCATGCTACTCTAAACTCCTTTCATGCCGATATTCTGAGCACCTTCCAGGAACTCCTCAAACCAGTCACTGATCAACTTGAAGCTCTACAATTAAAGACCCAAGAAGTTGCTATGACGGCAGACCTAGCAGTTGAAAATGGGCTAGCTAATCAAGAAGGCATCAGAAACCTCGAAGCCCATGAAAAATGGGCTAAAGAAAAAAATAATTTCTCTGGAAAATAAAATTAGGGAAAGAAAAATTAAATTCAGAGGCTTTTGTGAAAAAGTGGAAGGAAACACAGATCTGGCAATTTTCATTGCGTCCTGGCTTTGCGAAAGTTTTTCTGTAAATTGCAAAACTCCAGTGTTTTATCATTGGAAGGACCAAGCACCTCATCGATCTTTTTTGGTTCCCATATTCTTCCTCAAGTCCAGACTAAGAGGCGCGACTGTTTAAGGATGCTATATCATTCTGTAGGATTTAACTATGTAACTTCAAGGCATTGGCAGGAGATTGTAAATGATAAATTGATTCCTCTAATTATGATAGTCCTCAATGACTGACCACCTTCATGATGGAAGCCCAGGTGGCAGCCACTGCCAGGTCAGCCTTCTACCATCTGCGGCTGGCCAGGTAGTTGGTTCCCTATCTCAGCCGGGAAGACCTGGCCACTGTGATCCATGCGACGGTCACCTCGAGGTTGGATTACTGTAACGCTCTCTACTTAGGGCTGCCTTTGTCGCAAATCCGGAAGCTGCAGCTGGTGCAGAATGCTGCAGCCAGGCTGTTGATGGGTCTCTCCAGGCGGGACCACATCCGGCCTGTGCTGCAAGCGCTGCACTGGCTGCCTATAGCGTACCGGATTCGTTTCAAAGTGCTGGTGCTCACCTTTAAAGCCCTAAATGGCCTGGGTCCGGCCTACTTAAGGGACCGCCTCTCCCCGCATGTTCCCCCAAGAGCACTGAGGTCGGGGAATTCTCATCGCCTGGAAATTCCAGGCCCCCGGGAAGCAAAGCTGGCCCAAACTAGGGCTAGGGCGTTTTCGGTGGCGGCTCCCACCTGGTGGAATGAGCTCCCGGAAGATACTCGGGCCCTGCGGGACCTAGTGCAGTTCCGCAGGGCCTGCAAGACGGAGCTCTTCCGCCAGGCCTTTGAGGGGGAGCCGCTGCTGCCATTATACCACCAATGATTTTACAACCATCTGCCCCTCATAGTAGGGGCAGATGTCGCCCAAACAGAGCTGGAGATACTTTCTTCCTGGCGCTCCTGCAGGAAATAACTTGGCCGTCAGTCTGGGATGTCGTCCACCTTGGATGTAAATTGTATGTAATTTATGATAGCACCAATTTTATGATAGATATTTGTTTTACTATGTTAATCCACTGTTTTTACTATGTTATTATATGTATATTTTAACCTTGGCATTGCCGCCTGTTAGCCGCCCCGAGCTGAATACTGGATGGGGCGGGATATAAATCTCAAAATAAATAAATAAAAATAAATAAAATGTACTCTCTTTAAATTGTGGAGGAGTTAACAATGTTATTAAAGCGCGATGGATTCACTCCTATATTAAATCCCACAAAGCAGATATCGTATTCCTTTTAGAAAGCCATCTAAAAAACAACACCAACTTGCTGTTAAAGTCACCTCAGTTCCCTCAGTGGTTCACAGCTCCGGGCTCATCTAAGGCCCGAGGCGTTATTATACTAATTTCTAAACACAATAAATTTATACTTTCAGACACGATTCAAGATCCGCATGGGCGTTTCCTAATTTTAAAAGGCATCCTAAACGAACGTAAAGTTACGCTGGCTGCAATCTATGCTCCCAACTCAGGTCAGCTAGGCTTTATAACGAACACTTTGGAAACAATTATTTTCAAGAAGGATCATAAATAAAATAACCCTAGTAAAAAAATTTTTTAAAAAAAATTAAAAAAAACAGAAAGATGGAGTACTTTGTGTTTCAAGGTGAGAAGAAAATGGTAGGCAGTGAATTTATATCTACTCCAGAAGGTGGGTTAGGGCTGAATCATTGTCTTGTAGGAGTTCCCCGGGCTACGGACATGCTAATGGAGGAGCTTTCCTGAGAAGGTTTTTTTTCTATATGGATTGTTTCCTGAGGAGGTTTCCTGCTTCCTGAGGAGGTATTTTTGTATGTGGCTTGGCTGTTGAAATTCTAATCTTATCTGTAGTACGATGTTGAGGTGCATCAACAGTGTCATAACATCCAAATCACAAGATGTCATCGCCCCCTGTACACTTCATTGGTCAGGCCGCACCTAGAGTATTGTGTGCAGTTCTGGAGGCTTCACATCATAAAGGATTTGGACAGAAAGGAGCAGGTGTAAAGGAGAAGGACAAGGAGGATCAGGGGCCTGGAGGCCAAGCCCTAAGAGGAAAGGCTGAGGGACCCAGGAATGTTCAGTCTGGAGGAGACTGAGGGGGGACGTGATAGCTCTCTTTAAGGATTTGCAGGGATGTCACTTACAGGAGGGCAAGGAGATGGTCCTGTTGGCAGCAGAGGAGAGGACTCGCAAGAATGGGTTTAAGTTAAGGGTGGGAAGGTACTGGCTGGATATAAGGGAAACTTCTTTACATTAAGAGGTGTGCAACAGTGGAATCACCTGCCAAGGGAGGTGGTGAGCTCCCCCTCACTAGCAGTCTTTAAAGCAGCGTCTGGACAAACACTTGTCAGGGACACTGTAGGCTGACCCTGCATTGAGCTGGGGGTTGGATTAGATGCCCTGTATGGCCCCTTCCAACTCTTGTGATTCTATTATTCTTTGCAGCCATTTGATCAGCAGACCTGATGTGTTATCTGGAGGGATCAGAAATCCTCTAG
>NW_015161145.1:0-2501 GCF_001447785.1 Gekko japonicus
ACCGGGTTTGATTCCCCCACTCTTCCACGGGCAGCTTTCAGTGTGAAAAGGTAGCTGAGTGAAAAGGTAGCTGAGGACTAAAGAAGCTCCTGCTAACACCTCCAAAGGAAGTTTAGAAAACTCACATAGGGCCAAGCGTTAAAAACATCAGTGGGCAGGGGTCATTTCCCACTGGAGCTCTCTGGAGTGGCGCTCCGGCAGAAACCAGCCCAGGCCCCGCCTCCAGGGGGGGATTAAATGCCTGGCTTCCCTTCCTTCTCCAGCCAGCCTGCTGTAGAATACAGTGGAAAGATCGTGCCACCCCTGCAGCGCAACTCTAGAGAGAAGGTGCTTAAACTTTAAACCCCTTCTCTCTTCCCCCCCCCCCCCCCCACCCCGCCTTGGCAGGCCTGCTGGGGAAGGGAAGGGGAGACATTTGAAGATGCCTCCCCCCTTTTTTGCTTCCCCTTCTGGCACACTTCTGGTGATGCTAGGGGGCGTGTTGTTCAGTCGCACAGTTGAGTCCGACTCTTCGCTACCCCATGGGCCACATCATGCCAGGCCCTCCTGTCCTCCGGAGTTTGCTCAATTTCATGTTCGTTGCCTCTATGACATTGTCTGACCATCTCATCCTCTGCCGTCCACGTCTTCTTTGACCTTCAATCTTTCCCAGCAGCATAAGGGTCTTCTCCAGTGAGTGCTCCCTTCTCATTGGATGGCCAAAGTATTTGAGCTTCAGTTTCATTATCTGGCCTTCCAGGGAACAGTCAGGGTTGATTTCTTTTAGGACTGACTGATTCGATCTCCTTGCAGTCCAGGGGGACTTACAAGCGTCTTCTCCAGCACCATAATTCAGAAGAATCTATTCTTCAGCGCTCGGCCTTCCTTACATCGAACTCTCACAGCCATGCAGTACTACTGGGAATACCATCGCTTTGACCATGCGGTGATGTCTCGACTTTTTATTATGCTGTCAAGGTTCGCCGTCGCTTTCCTCCCCAGGAGCAGGCGTCCTTTAATTTCATGGCTGCAGTCACCGTCTGCAGGGATCTTGGATCCCAGGAACAAACGGCTGATGCCGGAGTCCAAATAATGGATGATGGAGAATGCTCACCAGAGCCCCTCGCTCTTTCCAATCTCAGTGCTTCCGCCGGGGAGCTCACTCCAAGGCCAATACTCAGTGGGGTACAGTGCCATAGAGTCCACCCTCCAAAGTCGCCATGTTCTCCATGAGAACTGACCTCTGTGGACTGGACATCTGTTATAATTTCAGGAGAGCTCCACCCACCACCTAGACGATGGCAGCCTATGGAGGGAGAGAAAGTACCCGAAGGAAAGCACTCTGGCAGAGACCGCTTGCCAAACCTGCTTCACTGGAGGGAACGTGTTTCAGATTTCCTGGTGCCTGCCACCCCCTGCTTCTGCCTTCTGGGAAAGGAGGACCCACTGAACCACTTATTCCCACCTCCCTCCGTGGCAGGATTGCCCCCCCCCCACCGAAGCATGCCCTTGCGGTTTGTGACAGAGCCAGGGGCTTCAGCCTCCCAGTTCCTTTCCTGCTCATTCGACGGGAGGCCGGCTTCGAGGGAAACGCTTCTCTCTACGCCTGGCTGCAGGTTGTGGAGCTGCGGGGCACCTTCTGAAGAGTCCGGACAATTAGTTGGAAGCGGTTCAGAGGCTTTGCTCCTTCAGCCAAGGAAAACAGCTTGGGGTTGGAAAAAGAGGCCAGTTCCCAGGCTGTGCTCCCACAAGGCCAGCCTTCTTCAGCGAGGCACCTGGGGGCATCCCCCTTCCGGGAGGGAGGACGTGCTCTAGGGATCACTGGGAACAACTCTGTTTAATAGAGGGGGTGCTGCTCATTAAATGGGTAGTTTGGTGTAGTGGTGTAGTGGTTAAGCGCGCAGATTCTAATCTAGGAGATCTGGGTTTGATTCCCCACTCCTCCACTTGCAGCTGCTGGATGACCTTGGGCAAGCCATAGTTCTGTCAGAGCTGTTCTCTCAAGGGCAGTCCTCCAAGGAGCTCTCTCAGCCCCACCTGCCTCACAGGATGTCTGTTGTGGGGAGGAGAAGGGAAAGACGCCAAGCTGGCCTGTACCAGGGCCAGGGCCTTCTCAGTAGCGGCTCCATACTGGTGGAATGAGCTCCCAGAAGACATCAAGGCCCTGTGGGGTCGTTTACAGTTCCGCAGGGCCTGTAAGATAGAGCTCTTCCACCAGGCCTTTGATTAGGTGCCGCTACCAACAACAACCGAACTGTGGTAAGGCCCTCTAGGCCATCACCAACAGCCTGCGGTATACTGGAGACTGACTTTGGCCATACTCCCTTGTCACCATTTTACCATGGGCTGCTGGGATCACTATGTAATGTCTTACGGCCACCAGCACTTTATTTGTTATGTGTTTTAATGCATTTTAACTTTTTAATGCAAGCCGCCCTGAGCCTGCCTGGCAAGGAGGGTGGGATATAAATTGAAAGAAAGAAAGAAAGAAAAAAACGGAGTTTGTAAGCCACTCTGAGACT
>NW_015161146.1:0-3116 GCF_001447785.1 Gekko japonicus
AACATAAGAGAAGCCAATGTTGGATGAGTTCAGTGGCCCATCGAGTCCAACAGTCTGTCACACAGTGGCCAAAAAGACCAGGTGCCATCAGGAGGTCCACCAGGGGGGCCAGGACACTAGAAGTCCATGTAGTCAGTGTAACTTGATAGGAGGAGTCCACATAGTCATAACACTTTCCAATTTCAGCAATTTCAGCAGACCACAAGGTTCATAGTGTAAGAAGCTGAAATCAGGCTACACTTACACAGCCGGCAAACTGAAGAAGTTGAAGGAAATGCATCTTCCACGTATCTAGAATGGGCGTCTTTGCAAAGGCTGTTTGGGAAATGTTATGACTCCTGTGACACTAGTCTTTTTCTCTTGTTTGGATCCCTCCCATGTCCAGGCATGCTGAGTCGCTCACTTTAACACGAAGTTTCGAACTCGGCTTAGCTTCTGAGATCTAAACCTTAGGAAGAACTAAACATTAGGAAGAACTTCCTGACAGTTCGAGCGGTTCCTCAGTGGAACAGGCTTCCCTGGGAGGTGGTGGGCTCTCCTTCTTTGGAGGTTTTCAAACAGAGGCTAGATGGCCATCTGACAGCAATGCGGATTCTGTGAACTTCGGCAGATCGTGAGAGGGAGGGCAGGAAGGGTTGCCTCAGTGGTCCTTTCCTGCACACCCAGGGAAATGCTGATCACCACTTTGAGGTCAGGAAGAAATTTTTCTCCAGGCCAGTTTGGCTGAAGATCCTGGAGGTTTTTGGTCATCTTCTGGGCGTGGAGCAGGGCTCACTGGGTGTGTGTGTGAGGGGGAGGTATTTGTGAATTTCCTGCATTGTGCAGGGGGCTGGACTAGATGACCCAGGAGGTCCCTTCCAGCTTTATGATTCTATGACCTGACAAGACTGAGCTATACTTTGCCACCTTCCATTCGGTAACTCTGCTGGAATTCTAGAATGTTCTCGAACCTAGTCAAGATAACCACATATTTTTTTATTTTTTATTTTTTGAAAATTTATTTACAAGTTTTCACCTTTACAATCCACAAATTCTGTACACAGATAATCAAGATTAGGTCATTTATACATTTTAAAAAAAGAAGAAGATAACCACATATTTCAGGTTCTGAAACAATCATACTTTTTATACACCAGAGAAGTCCTTATCATTGTTAACTGCCTGTGAATTCCCATACATTGGTACAGCAGCTTTGACAATGTTTTCCAGATGAACAGAGCTAATGTTTTGGATTGTGAGATAGGTACATGCGGGAGGCTCTCTGCTTTCCCAGTCGCGTTCTGTCGCCTGGCATGGCTGCAATCCATAACCCACCTTTCTTCTACAGCAAACCCATTGATCTTGCCAACCCTTATTACTATTCCGGAATTAATCGGTCGTCAATCACAGCCTAAAACCCCCAATCCTGAGCTCAATTGGACTTACATCCAATAGTATGGTTATGCTGATTGGTGTGCAGGTTTCCCCTTTCCCCGCATGAAACAATCCTCCATTTGTGCGATTGGTTCTTTTCCTCCCTTGACATAATCTATGGACAGCATTTGAGAAAAGGATTGAGAGGTTCGAGCAGATGGGGAATTGAACATGTTGGTTCTATAATGCAATGGCCCAGAGGGTTGGGTTTTGATAACGGGATTCTTATATCCATACCAGCAGGAGCAACGACAGTTCTTTACTCGACATTCCCTTTCATCTAGCCATAGATGTGTCATTAGCAGAGCCACCAGTGGAATCATTAAGATATAGGTTTGGAGCCTTTAGACATAGAATCATAGAGTTGGAAGGTGCCTCCAGGGTCATCTAGTCCAACCCCCTGCACCATGCAAGAAATTCACAAATCCCTCCTCCCACAACCCCAGTGACTCCTTTTCCATGCCCAGAAGATGATTAAAAAAAAAACAACCACCCAGGATCTCCAGCCAAAATGGCCTGGAGAAAAAAATTGCTTCCAAAAATTGTGTCATGGAGAATGTGAGATGAACAACTGGAAATCCCCCATCCCTGACTGAACTCTTTCCTAATACCCATGTTCCTCATCTCCTCTTTGTCCCCCATTAACTGTTGCATAAAGATCAAATCAAGCCTGAACTCTCCCTAGAAGCTAAAATGACTCAACTGAGGCTATCGTACTCTGGTCACATTTTGAGAAGACAGGAGTCCCTGGAACAGACAGTCACACAAGGAACAGTTGAAGGCAGCAAGAAAGGAGGAAGACCCAACCCGAGAAGGATTGACTCCATCAAGGAAGCCACAGAGGCCCTCCGTTTGCAAGATCTGAGCAAGGCTGTTGATGATAGGACATTTTGGAGGACATTAATTCATAGGGTCAATGTAAGTTGGAAGTGACTCAACAACACACACATCCTGATCACCAGCTGTGGTCAGGCCACCAGTTTTTCAGTGTTCAGTCCAACCACTTGTGACCCATTCACAGAAGTGTAAAGAGCTGAGACGCTGGCCCAATCTGCATTTGCTATATAAAGCTGTTCCATGCTGCTATGGTGCCACCTTCCCATTTGGCGCAGTATAAAAATCTCCTCTGTCTGCATCAGGATGCAAGTTGTTTAGGAAGAGCGCGCTTGAGAGGGGGGGAGGAGCGGCCTCCCACAGGCAATGGCAGGGTGCTGCACTGCCGGGAGGAAATGGCACCTGCAACCCCCCCCCCCAAAAAATAAAAGGGGGTGACCTGGCGGGGAGGCGGGGGGGGGGGCAATGAGGGGGGCGCAGGAAAGATGGAACAAGCTGGATAAAAAACACAAAACACCCAGCAGTTGGCAGGCAGGGAGTTCTGGAGACTGCCCCAGGAAATGTGCTTCCAAACCCCCCACCCCAAATATGATTACATAAAAATGTTCCCTGTCTGCTTTTATATGCAGACAACTGGATTTTCAGCTAGCTTGTTTCCTTTGTGACAATTTGCGTATCTCCTTAGAAAAGATGGGGGGGGGATTCAGCTCCAGTTGTCTGCTTTGTGCTCACAGCAGCTCGACGGGGGTGGGGAGCAGTTGTACCAGCTTAAACCCACATTCAGATAAGGCGGTGGGACGTCATAGTGACCTCAGAGTCACCCCTAAATGGCAATGATATGATGCAGACGGCCAATGCTGAGATGAAAC
>NW_015161147.1:0-219 GCF_001447785.1 Gekko japonicus
GCCTCAGTTTCCTCACAGAGTTGCTGTGATGATAAAATGGAGTAAAGAAGAATGATTTAAGCCATTCTACTGGGGAGAAAGTTTGGATACAAACAGGGGTCATTTCCTGCAGGAGCGCACAGGAGCAGAGCTCCGGCAGTAAAGAGCCCAGGGGGCGGGCACATGCAACAAGCCCCGCCCTGTGCTCCCAGCAGCCCCGGGCCATGAGGAGCACGAGGA
>NW_015161147.1:829-3102 GCF_001447785.1 Gekko japonicus
TCTCTGGATTTTGTCGAAGGTCATCAGGATACTGTTTTGAAGCTTGGGTATTAACCGGTGTAATACGTCAAGCTGGTTTTATTAACATTAACAGGATCACAAGGGATGAACAGCAAAAATATTACAGGATATTAACTGTCTTGGAACCTGGAAGTCTGGCATATCGACCTCGATGTGAAAAAGAGCTTTTAAGGGATGTTTCTGAAGACACGGTTGCCATGTCCAGCCCGGCCACTGGCAGGAGATGGAGAAATGGGGTTGCCAGATCAGGTTGGGAAACCCCCGGAAATTTAGGGGGGTGGAGCCTGCAGAGGACAGGGGCCTCAGTGGGGTACAATGCCACAGAGTCCACCCTCCAAAGTAGCCTTTTCCCCAGGGGAACTGATCTCTGTATTCTGGAGATGAGCTGCAATTCCAGGGGATACCCTGATCTCACCTTGAGGCTCACATCCCTATCTGAAGGTGTGCTGTCAAGTCGCTTCCAACTTATGGCTACCCTATGCATTTTCTCCATAATGTCCTATCATTAGCAGCCATTCTCAGGCCTCGCAAGCTGTGAGCTGTGTCTTCTCTTACTGAGTCAATCTATCTCCTGTTGGGTTTTCCTCTTTTCCTGCTGCCTTCAATCTTTCCTAGTACAATAGCTTCAGTTTTCTCATTTTATCTTCTAGAGAGAGCTCAGGCTCGATTTCACCTAGAGCCCACTGATTTGTCCTTTTGGTGGTCCACAGTATCTGTAAAAAGCTCTCCCCAAAACCACATTTCAACGGAATCTATTTTCTTCCTCTCAGCTGTCTTCATTACCCAACTTTCACACTCATACACAGTAATGGAGGATACTATGGCATGAAATAACATTGTCTTGGTCACCAGCAGCATATCCTTAAACTTAAGGATTTTTTCTAGTTCCTTCACGGCTGTCCTTCCCAATTTCAATCTCCTCCTGACTTCTTGGATACAGTCTTCTCTTTGGTTGACGATGGAACCAAGGAATAGAAAATCTTGAAGATACCAGTTATGACCGACCCCTGATGCTTCCCCAGTCCCAGGCAGTTTTGCTGCCAAAACCATTTTCGTTCCCCTCATTGACTGAGCTGCCCTTCACTACTGTGCATTTCTTCTTTATTTTTAAAACTTTAACTGTCCCACCCTGTCACAAATGTTAGTTTAGGCTTATGACCCAGCACAGGAACTTGAAGGAAATACAGGAGCTGTCCTGTTTTATAAATCCTTCTGACATGGCACTTGAGTCACATTCAATGACAGTTCAATCACAACAGTTTACAAATATATCGAGATATAGCAAAAGTCTTGCAGAAATCCAGGAATGAGGACAATGCTCTAAAATTTTATAAAGGTAGAATTATTTGTCAGTAGTTAGGGTTGCCAGTACCCCTCACCCTTGTAGCGAGGGGATTTGGAAGAGCATTCCAGAGTGGGCATTGCATGCAATGCCCCAAAGTGATGACGTCACCCTGAAGTGATGTCATTTCTCCGGCGATGTACGTGTGACATCACTGACACTATGACATCACTTCCAATAGACATCATCGCATTGGAAGACCCAGCTGAGCTCTGAGAGGAGCAGGAGAGAGAGCTGCTAGAGGGGTGAGTGGGGTTTTTTTTACTTGCTTTCAGCTGAGGGGTTTCAGCTGAGGATATTGTGTGGGAAAACTGTTTAGCAGTGTGTGGAAGTGCTTAGAGTTGTTGCGGAGTCCTGGCTGATTGAGAGAGGGAGAGGAAGGGGCATTGTTTGACTGGGATTGACTGTAATTCAGTATTTAAGAAAGCACCTTGCCAGAGGGACTCTTAGACTATGGGCTCTGTAAGAAGCCCAAAAAGAGCCAGAAAGACAAGGCCCTAGGCTCTTTGTCTTTCCCGTAAAGTAATTTGACTTCAATACGGAAAACCACATAAATACCAAGGGTTTTTAAAGGGGGATAATATTTACTTATTTTAAAAGAATTATGAAGCCAGAATGCCAGCAGGGGGTTGGGAGCTATCCAGTGATTTGCACGGAGTGTCACATGTATGACTATCTGCCCACTGGGCAGAAGTCTTGGGTGTGTGCTCGGTGCAAGGAGCTCCTGGTTCTCAGGGAACGTGTGTGCTCCCTTGAGGCCCAGGTGGCTGACCTGGAGAAGCAGAGACAGTCAGTTAGGTGCACAGAAAAGACTCTTGGGGACTTGTTAGATACGTCCCACTCTGGATCTGGCAGCTCCGCTGCTGTCACGGAGCATGAGAGTCTAGGAGAAACAGGGCACCGTGCTGAG
>NW_015161148.1:0-1589 GCF_001447785.1 Gekko japonicus
CCCTGCAAAATTATTCCTTTCTGGGCAAAAGGGATCATAGAACAGAATCACAGAGAGTCGGAAGGGGCCATACAGAGACCATCTAGTCCAATCCCCTGCCCCATGCAGGACCAGCCTAGAGCATCGCTGACCAATATTCAACTGGCCTCTTCCTGAAAGCTGCTAGTGAGGGGGAACCGACCACCTCCCCAGTTAAAAGGACCAGACAGGAGGTGATGGGAAAGCCCTCAGTCTGAGACGCTGGAGAGACATAGACATTCGCTGTGGCTCAGTGGAAGAGCATCTGCTTTGCATGCAGAAGGTCCCAGGTTCAATCCCCAGCATCTCCAGTTCAAAAGGACCAGGCAGTAGGTGATGTGAAAGACCTCAATGGATCAGTGGTAGAACATCTGCTTGGCCTGCAGGATGTCCCAGGTTCAATCCTCGGCACCTTCAGTTCAAAAGGACCTGGCAGAAGGTGATGTGGAAGACCTCAGTGGCTCAGTGGTAGAACATCTGCTTTGCATGTAGAAGGTCCCAGGTTCAGTCCTCGGCCCCTCCAGTTGAAAAGGACCAGGCAGTAGGTGATGTGAAAGACCTCAGTGGTAGAGCATCTGTTTGGCATGTAGAAGGTCCCAGGTTCAATTCCCGGTATCTGCAGTTAAAAGAACCAGGCAGTAGGTGGTGTGAAAGATCTCATCCTGAGACGTTTGAGAACTGCCACTGGTCTAAGCAGACAATCCTGACCTTGATGGACTGGTGGTCTGATTCAGTATAAAGCAGCTTCATACGTTCGTGTGGGATTATCCACTCAAAGCATGGCTGGAACCATGGAGGCAGACATCTCTCCTCTTCTCCCCAGCACCCCACAGCCGGACGATCTGTTCCGAGTGGCTCTCTGCAAAGGGCTGTAGGAGGCAACCTTCAGATGTAACTATCAACCCGGATCTGGGTCCAGTGGGGCACCTTGAAGAAAAACCAAGTTTTATTTGTGGTAGAAGCTTGCGTGCGCGCGCCTGTTTCAACATATCTGAAGAAGTGGGCGTGCCCACGAAAGCTTCTACCAGGAATGAAACTTGGTTGGTCTTCAAGGTGCCCCACTGGACTCAAACTTTGTTCTGATGCTTCAGACCAACCCGGCGACCCCACCTGAACCCTGGTCTGTTACTCTGTGAATGAGCCTAAACTGGGGGAAGGGCCGGACCCAGCTTATTTTGCACCCTAGGCGAGGATCCCTTCTGGCGCCCCCCGTGCGCCCACCATTTTTCAAAAATAAATGCATTTTGGGAAGAATGAAAAACAAATAATCAAGAAACTCCCAGAGTATGGGGCCGGGTGCAGTTTGGCGCCCCTGAGGGCCAGCCCGCTCTAGGCGATCGCCTAGTTCGCCCAGTGAGTGAGCCGGCCCTGACTGGGGGGGGGGAGCAGTAGGGTTGTCTGGAGTTGTCCTGGAATTTCAACTGATCTCTTGGCTGGAGAGGTCAGTTCCTCTGGAGTAGATGGCCGCTTTGGAAGGTGGACTCTATGGCATTACCTCCCACTGAGGTCCATCCCCAAACATCGCCGTCCCTAGACTCCGCCCCCCTCCAATCTCCAGGAATCCCCCAACC
>NW_015161148.1:2468-2685 GCF_001447785.1 Gekko japonicus
TCCTTTGGGTAGTGAAGGGCGGGGTATAAATCCAATCTCTTCTTCTTCTTCTTTTACCTCACAGGGTGCCTGTTGTGAGGAGGGGAAGGGAAAGGAGTTTGTAAGCCGCTCTGAGACTCCTTTGGGTAGTGAAGGCTGGGGTGTAAGTCCAAACTCCTCCTCCTCCTCCTCTTCCTCTATAACTTAAATTAAAATCAACAATCCCCAACAGTCACAA
>NW_015161149.1:0-2875 GCF_001447785.1 Gekko japonicus
CCCACAAAAATTCAGGACAGCCCTCAGACAAGTCTAATTACTTCATATCCCATTACAGAATTCCAAAGGGACCTCTTTGCCCATCATATGCTATATTTGTTGACTTGGACCTGCCTGTTGCATTCCAGCTTCTGAAGTCAGCCCGTTAATGAACTGACCAGAACAATTTCCTTTATGAATCTTAAGAATACCTAATAGAACATTTAATCTCGTAATGGATTGATTGTGCTGATTATAGAATGGCTGTGATTCGAAACACATTCGGCAATGTTTCTCTTCCTGGAAAGGAAGGCGTGCATGTATTTCCAGTCCTTCCCTACCCTGCCTTTCAAAAGAACTCTTTTGGCAAGCTGGTTTCCGATAAGAACAAAGGAAATATCATAAAATTGCAATGAAAAGTGCCAGTAAAACAGCGTCACCTACCAGCAAGAGGGCCGGTGTGTCATAGTGGTTAAATTGTCAGACTAGGACCTGGGATGACCAAGGTCAAATCCCCCCTCTGCCGTGGAGGCTGGCTGGGGGATTGTGGGTCTGTTACAAGCTCTCAGACCAGCCTGCGACACAATATTGTTGGGAGGATAGAATGGAGTCAGGGCCGGCCTGAGATTTTTTTGCACCCTAGGCGGGGCTACCTTCTGGCGCCCCCCGTGCACCCAATTATGGGGTTGCCAACCTCCAGGCAGAGCCTAGAGAGAAGGAAGTCCTACTTCTCTCCCCCTTTAGGCGAGCGAGGTGGCGGTGGCAAGGTTTCCAGGCGCCCAAACCAAAACACTCCACATTTGGATTTACAAAAGCCAACCTCAGATGGAGGGGGAAGGCGAGGCGGCCTTGTGCTCCCCTTTCGGGCCCCCCATGCCATGTGGCTGGGAGCAGCAATAGTACACGGGCTTCTGGTGGGGGGGGGAGGCACAGTCCGGCACCCCATCCAGGGCCCGGCGCTCTAGGCGAATGCCTAGTTTGCCTAGTGGGTGAGCCGGCCCTGAGTGGAGTTGGGGAGGCAAATACAATAAGCAGCTTGGGTCCCGATTAGGGAGAAAAGCAGGAAAGAGCTGATTTCTGTTCTTCTATAGGGGCCACAGTGGCTCAGAGGGTAAGACACTGAGCTGCAGTCCGGAAGGTTGGTAGTTCAGCAGTTCGAGACCAGAGTGCCGCGTGATGAGCTTTCGTCTCTGGCCCCAGCTTCTGCCAACCAAGCAGTTCGAAAGCAAGAAATTGCAAGTAGATAAATAGGTACTGCTTTCTTGGGAGGGCAACAGCATTCCGTGCACCTCGATATCTGGTCATGCCAGCCTCATGACCACGGAAACATTTTCAGACCACCCCCTAGAGTTGGATTCGACTAGCTTTCGAGCAAGGGAAACCTTTATCTTAAAGCATCAATAACTACCACATAGAAATGCTCTCACACACCTACACTGTCATTATGGCACCATAAGGTATCGGAGATGTTTGGAATGGAAAGAATTACTTATGAGCAGAGGTCATTTCGGGGGGGAACGCAGGGGAACGCAGTTCCCCCGGGTGAGGTGCAGGGGGGCGGGGCACATGATGAAGCCCCACCCCCTGCTTCTGGCCGCCCTGCTTCCAGCCCTCATTCAGCCAGGAGGAGGCAGGAGAAGAGGGAGGGTAAGTTGCTTCCTCCCCGCTTCTCCCCACCCCTGCCTGCCTGGGGCCAGGGAGGGCCTTGGCAGGGCTTCCTCACACTCCCGCTGGCCTTGCAGGTCCACTGCCGGGCCCCTGATGTCAGGGGGTGTGGCATATGCTAATGAGTTATGCTAATGAGTCCCCCTAGCTCTTTTTCTACAAAATGACCCCTGCTTATGAGGTTAAGCAACTTGAATCTAATTCACCTTATTTTGCCGAAGTGTGGTCTGTTGCATTAAGTTACTCGAAGCGGGTGGGACGGGTTCCAAAAAACATGGAATGTTTGACAATTGTAATTTTTAATTTTGTTTTAAATTTATTAATTTTTTCTCCCACCCTCCTGGCTGAGGCCGGCTCAGGGCGGCTTACAGACAGATAAAATTTCCATAATACAATCTGTAATGTATCCAGTCCTGACAAGTCCAGAAAAGTCCAGAGACAAACGTTGAGCTTTGCTCCAAGAGACAATGGATTATGTGGATCCTAGCCCGCTCCAATCAAGGGGCTAGGTTTCTTGCCGAGATCCAATAGGACTCTCGGCCACTGTAAATAATCTATTGGGAAGTGGGTGTGTGTTTTGGGTGGCAGTTTCTCGGGGAATATAAGCCGGCCTGCGAGCCGGCCAAAGCTGACTTGTTCCTGATCGAATAAAGTACGCTTTCCTGAAATCACTCTCCAGCTGCGTACTGTACACAATCATAATAATGCGGAGAAGGCATGGATGTTATAAGTTATGCTTTCTGGCATTGCTTATTTCTGGGACTGTATCATGGAGGAGAGGTCTATTGGCACTACCTAGCCATGATGACTATAGGGAACCTCCACCTTTAGAGGCAGTAAATCACTGTGTGAGACAGAATGCGGGACCATATGGGTCACTGGTCAGATCCACCAGGGCTCTTCTTATTTCATGTTTATGTTTAACAGGAAGTTAAACAGGAAGTGCAACGCTAGCAACACATCTGACCCTTCCAATCATTGTCCTTTGGATCTAAACCAGAGAGAATCTTAGCAAGCCTGTTTTCTTTCAGGGAAGTCTCCCTGCCCAATAGAAACGTGGTATTTTATGGGAACCGTCAGGCGATGGCTGTTCAGAGTGGATCGTGTGTTAAATACTGGATTCAAGACATATTGCAGTGAAAGGCTCTTCTTTATTAATGATTTCAGGAATATGACAAGACAAACTCCAAATAGCAAGCAATCACCACACCCAAACACACCCCAATCCCAA
>NW_015161150.1:0-2846 GCF_001447785.1 Gekko japonicus
TTTCTTCATTGTCAGCCTTAAAACTGTGTGATTCCTTTTTGTGTTATTACTTTTGTCTTCTTGATATTAAGCTGTAATCCAGCATTGGCACTTTCTCCTTTAACCTGCATCGGGAGTCATTTCAAATCTTTACTATTTTCTGGGACTAGGGACCAGTACCTGGATTTTTTTAAAAAAAAATCCCGGTATGGGAGGGGGAAATCAAGTGTACACAGAGTCCTTGAGCTCCAGGCATCACTTCCAGATCCCAGCCCAGCCCGGATGAGTCCCCATTCTTGTCATGGCCGACGAGGGTCCCTGTAACAGCGTTGATGAAATGCTCCAATACAGCCAAAAGGAATTTGACTCTAAAATTCTCGTCACAACTGCAGATTCCGAAGATCAGTGGAAAAGGTAAAGGCAAAGGTCTCCCTTGTTCAAAAGCCAGTAGAATCCGACTCTAGGGTTGCGGTGCTCATCTCTATTTCAAAGCCGAAGAGCCAGCGCTGTCCGAAGACGTTTCCGTGGTCATGTGGCCGGCATGACTAAACACCAAGGCGCATGGAACGCTGTTACCTTCGCACTAAAGTGGTACCTATTTATCTACTTGCAATTTCTTGCTTTCGAACTGCTGGGTTGGCAGGAGCTGGAACTAGAGACGGGAGCTCGCTCCGTCATGTGGCACACTCAGGTCTCGAACTGCTGAACTACCGACCTTCCACGGCCTGCAGTTCAGCGTCTTAACCACTTGAGCCACCGCAGCTCCTCAGTGGAAAAGGTGGGGTTTTAAATCAAGCTCAGGTCTTTGAACAAACCAGCCCAGCACTGATTGCACAAAGAAATCCCCTGCTTCCCCCCCTCCATCATAACCTGCTTCAGCAGAGGAACCATACAGTGTGCGTGATCTCGCTACATAAGTGCAAATCGAGTAAATAAAAACACTACAGGTCACAGGTACAGGTCATAGCACTAATTGCCAGTGGGGTGAGTCATCAGGGACACCACGTGGATACAGTGCTGGGATTTTTCCCAGCCCTGCAGCAATTACAGCATGAACCAAAGATCCTGGGAGAGTGTGCAGGATGTCGCGATCTTCGCAGAAAATGAGTTTGTCAGGTGGACGTACCTCATTCTGTGGGAAGCAACTATGTCTAGCCAATCCTGGGATTCATTTGCTGGCCCGGCAAACATCAACACCTCACATTTAAAAAAATATATCCAGAGCCGGAAACCAGCCAGGGAAGCAGTGGGGCCTTTGGATGACAAAGGACTAAAGGGATTGGTAAAGAGAGATGGGGAGATGGCAGAGAAGCTCAATGACTTTTTTTGCTTCTGTGTTCACCGTGGAAAGGATGGGGCTGTCAGCCAAGTTTCTCCTGCAGGTGGACGATGGAGTGTTGTGTCTTCTTGCATTGCTTAATTAGATTTCCCGTGTGAACTCAACTTGTGTTTATGGTATGAGCTGTTGTAGTTCTCAGGCTACTTCGCGCCTTTTCTAATCAGCTCCCTTGCGAGGGAATTGTGCCCATTGGGTTAACCAAGTTTGAAGTTCCTATATTACTCTGCCCCTGTGTATTGTAGTTATTCTGAACAATTTCTGTATGTTCCTGATCAACCATGCTTTGGAAATAAATCTTACTTCTTTGGAACGTGGGTTTGTTATCCTGACTTGGGATCTGACATTTTGTTCAGAATCCTTTTTTCCCTCTCACCCCGAGTCTGACATCGATATTCCTTTCCAAGGGGCGGGCTGTGTGTTGTGTTGGGGGGGGGGGTGTCTCCTCAGAGAAGTTCCAACCAATGCTCCCTGGAAGCTGTGGAACCTTGTGAGCAAAAATTCTGCTTTGTGAGCTACTGGCATTAAAGCTGTGAGCGAGCGATTTGGCTGCTGCATAAATGAGTTGGCTCTGGGGCCATCCTTCCTGAGTGAAGTCAAAAAAAGGGTGAGCCGGAGGCTAAAAACGATGAGGTAGCTCACACTATCTCAGCTTAGAGGGAACACTGGTCCTGATGCCATACACCCGAGAGTTCTTAAGGAACTCAGGTGTGAGATAATTGATCTACTAACTCAAGTATGTAATCTATCACTGGAGTCAGCCGCTGTACCAGAAGACGGGAGAGTGGCAAATGTGACAAGGTTACTTTTAAGTTTCTCCTTGAGTCACAATAAGTTTTCAGCAAACTTACGTAGTAGGAATGCTCAGGGAATTTGCCTGCCTGCATGACCAGTGCAAAGGAAAAAGACAAGACTCAAACGCTGCCTTCCCCATTGCTCCCTGGCAGGCAGGTGAAACGAAAGCTCCAAATTCAGTCCCTTCAGGGGCACATGATACACTACGGACTACTAGACTTCTGCTCTCTGTCTAAAGGTAAAGGTAAAGTTTCCCTTGCTCGAAAACCAGTCGAATCCGACTCTAGGGGTGCGGGGCTCATCTCCGTTTCCAAGCTGAAGAGCCAGCGCTGTCCGAAGACGTTTCCGTGGTCATGTGGCCGGCATGACTAAACACCAAGGCGCACAGAATGCTGTTCCCTTCCCACCGAAGTGGTACCTATTTATCTACTTGCAATTTCTTGCTTTCGAACTGCTAGGTTGGCAGGAGCTGGAACCAGAGAGGGGAGCTCACTCCGTCACGCGGCACCCGGGTCTCGAACTGCTGGACTACCGACCTTCCACAGCCTGCAGTTCAGCGTCTTAACCACTTGAGCCACTGCAGCTCTCTGTCTACCTGTCCTTTAAAAGCTGCACTGAGCCAAAGAGATTTCCAATGGTTTTCTCCTTCCCTGCACAAAGGGAGGAGTCTAGGTGGAGGAAGGAAAGCATTCTTCTCCATCCTAGATTTAGGAGGGGAGTAGTGACAGACTTCACG
>NW_015161151.1:0-2348 GCF_001447785.1 Gekko japonicus
ATCCAACCTCTTATCTTCTTCTTCTTCTTCCTCCTGACTCAGTATTCCAAGGAGGTCTCCTATTTCAAGTACTTGCCAGAGTTTACCCTGCTTAGCTTCTGAGATCTGGTGAGATCAGGCTTGCCTGGGCTATCCAGGTCAGGGTTCAACTTTCACAATTTACTGTGCCTCCATGATGCCTTTCATTGCTTTAGATGGTTAAAATCTAGTACTTTATCCTGTTGGATCAATATGTGGCAGTGGTGACCGGGATGCCTTTCAGCAGCTTTGGCTGGTGAGTCAGCTGCGGCCATTCCTGGGTAAGAAAGATCTTGCCACTGCAGTGCATTCCATGTTAAAATCTAGGTTAGATTACTGCAATGTGCTGTATGTGGGACTACCCTTGAAGACTGTCCAGAAGCTACAGTTGGTAAAATATGATACAGCCAGAGTGTTGACTGGAGTGGGTTATAGGTACCATACCAGTCTTGTTCCACCTTCACTGGCTTCAAAGTTTCTTCCAGGCTCAGTTCAAGGTGCTGGTATGGCCTAGGACCAGCCTACCTGAAGGATCATCTTCTCCCATACCTTAAGGACCATCTTCTCACTGCAGCCATCCTTGTAGACCCCCCTTTGGTTGCCCCCACCATCTGAGGCTAGACAGGCAGCAACCTGAGAAAGGGCCTTCTTCACTGTGGCACCAGAGCATTGGAACTCCCTCCCCTTTGTCTGTGTCCCTCAATTGGAGGTTTTTGCCAGCCATGAAGACATTTTTGCTTTGTCTGGCATACCCTCAAGAACAGTTATTCTAGTGTTTTTATGTTTGCCACCCTGTAGACCTGACTGAGTGGAAAGGCAGTGGCATAAAACTTTCTAAAATGAATGACTAAATAAATACATTTCTTCTTTATCAATGGGTAGCATTTTTGAAGGCAGAGGTCACAGTTCTAGAGCACTCACAGATGGTCCTACATTCAATCCCTGCCATCTCCAGTTAAAAGGATCTCTGTTAAACAGGAATGGGAAAGGTCCCAGCCTCAGACCAAAGGGAGAGCTATTGCCAGACAAGATGGACAGTACTGTACTAGATAGACTAGGTACTAGGTAGACCAGTGATAATATGGCAGCTTGATACTTGCAGATACTCTTACAATTTGGCATCTGGGGTCTTCTGGGTGCATGAAGGCATCTTTGTAACTTTTCCCAGTGCCTTTGTTGGGTGAAGAGTAACAAACAATCAAACAATCATTCCCTAGAAGAGCAGTTAATTTATAGGCTGAGGATGCATTTCTTTTACAAGCTATTTGGAAATTTTATTGGGCATTAAATGACATCATGGTACTCAAATTAAAAAAGAGTATTTGTAAATATATTAATATATCTGGAAATGGAACAAAAGCTCCAAATTAACAGCTTAAATAAATCTGTTTCTTCTCTGTGCATGCGATCAAAGAACTAGTGGAAAGTTAACACAGAAATTCAAAAACATGAATACAAGCGAAACATGTGACATCTGGTCTGCTACTGCTCCTTTTTTCTGCTTTTTTTTCCTTGACAACTTTCAAGCTTGGAAAACAACTTCTATTTGCCCCTATAAATCTTTCCGAGAAGCTAAAGGAGGTGCTGAGGAATCTTCCCTCACACATTCCTATGATAAGCGGCGAAGCAGAGCTCCAGGGCGTCAACGTCAATGTAAATACAAAGGGCAGAGTAATATATTGAAATCTCCGATCTGCTATTTGGAAAACACCTTAAATATTGAAGAACAGTGACTTACTTGATTTATGGGGTCTGGATGTAAAATGGTGACGAAGCTGGCACTCTTAATGGCGTAATTCCACAGAGACTATTGTTTACAAGAGTCTTGATTTAAGTGCGAAATGGCTTTTTTAGCACAAATCAGAGAGGACTGGCAACTGTCAGAAACCTTTTGGGACGAGATTATTCTACGAATGCAAACTAAAATACTTGAAGCTATCTCTCCATTTTTGGAACAAATCGAGAGTGCTTTTGAGAGTGAACAGACTAGTTTACTTGAAAGAACAGACACTCCATTGCAAATGATGCCATCCTTGTCCCAAAACCTCGACCGGTCTGGAGATGTGATCCCTAATACGAGAGAAATAACCTACTCTGACTGCGTGAAGTTCCAAGTTTTCTTAGTTACCAAGCACAACGAGGCATTTTCACAGGCTTTGGGCTGTTTAATCTCGCACACAAGCAGTTTGGAAGGGGAGGGGGAGAATTTCAAAGCGTCTTCAGAAACTGAACAAACTTTTAAGCGCTACTACATAAGTAAGACTGAGACCTTCAAAGATCAAAGGCACAGGAGATTAACAATTTTGGGGAGACATTTGCAGGGAAAACAG
>NW_015161152.1:0-2755 GCF_001447785.1 Gekko japonicus
TGGTGCCCAACAAGTGCTTTTAGAAAGTGAGTGCGGTCACGTGGGGGGTTTTGCCAGCAAGCCTCTTGATCAGCCGCTGGAGATTTGATTGGCTTAGGGTTGCCAGGTCTACTTATAGAATCATAGAATGATAGAGTTGGAAGGGACTGTGCAGGTTATCTCGTCCAACCCCCTGCACTCTGCAGGAGCATAGCTGAAAGAGAGCCCTACGTACCTACAAACAAGCCGAAAGATGGTCGTCCAGCCTCCGCTTGAAAACGTCCAGCGAAGGAGCATCCACCCCCTCCCAAGACAGACTGTTCCACTGCTCAACCACTCTTACAGTTTAGGAAGTTTCTCCTGATATTTAGCCAGTAACGACTCCCTTGTAATTTCCACCCATTAGATCTAGTCTTGCAACCCGGAGCAAGAGAGAATAGATCTGCTCCATCTTCCACATGACAGCCCTTCAAATACTTGAAGACTGCCATCATGTCCCCTCTAAGCCTTCTCTTTCCCAGGCTAAACAGACCCGACTCTTTCAGCCTTTCCTCGTAAGACTTGGGTTCCAACCCTCTCACCATCCCGGTTGCCCTCTTCTGGACACGCTCCAGCTTGTCAACATCCTTCCTAAAACGTGGTGCCCAAAACTGGACACAGCCCTCCAGGTGGGGCCTGACCGTAGCAGAACAGAGCGGAACGACCACCTCCCATGATCTGGACACAATGCTTCTGTTGATGCATCCTAAGATTGCATTCGCTTTCTTCGCAGCCACATCGCACTGCAGGCTCATGTTTAGCTTGTGCTCAACCAGAACACCCGGATCCCTTTCACATGAGCTGCCGTCCAGCCAAGTCCCTCCCATTCTATATCTGTGCCTTTGATTTTTTGTACCCAAATGTAGGACTTTGCACTTCTCTCTATTGAAATTCATTTCATTTGTCTCAGCCCACTGTTCCAGCCTATCTAGATCATTTTGAATCCTGACTCTGTCTTCTTCAGAATTAGCAGTCCCACCCAGCTACCCTCTAGCATTTTGGCCAAAACTCTATGGTTACCATAGAGTTTTGTGCGAACAAAAAGGAAGGGAAGGGGAAAGGAAAAAAAGAGGGGGAAAAGAAAACTCAACCCAAAAAGTTGCTATGGATCCACAAGGGTTAAGCTGACACTAAATATTATGAAAATACAACATTTATTCAGGTGTACACATTTTAAAACTTAGACTCATTAAAAATATACCATTCAGACCTAAAAAACTTCTCAACACATTTTGTGTTTTCATAATATTTAGTGTCAGCTTAACCCTTGTGGATCCATACCATAGAGTTTTGGCCAAAATGCTAGAGCATCGCCGTACGATGTGCCTGGCGTGATGGCATGACTTCCGCACGACGTCGTCGTGTCGCGTCCATCATGTCAACGACGTCAACTGGGGAGGGGGCTCTTTGGGGGTGGGGATCCCCCTGCTGGCTAGCTGGCTGGCAGCGGATCGGAGCCTCCAAAATTGGCTGGCAATCCTAGATTGGCCATGCAGATTTTTAAATACATTGCTTTGGCAGCAGTTGCCACTACGGGACAAGAGTCTTCACGGTATGACCGAAGGTTAGCTGGGGGCAGCCATTTTGTACCTGGTTCCATCGGCTGTGGCAGCCATTTTATGGAAGCCATTTTGTGCCCACCACGCAGCGTGAGAATTCCAAAGGTGCTTGCAAAGTCAAAAACCTCGGGAACCCCTGCCCTCACCATACCCATTCCCACTGCCAACAATGAAGGGTCCAGGAAAAATCTGAGTGGTATGTCTGTGGGGCGGGGGAGAGATGTCTCTGGCACACTCTGAAAGATTTCCAAGGAGGTCAGAAAAGAGAGGAGAGTCGTCTCCCACGCCAAAACTTACAGCCGCATCTCCCTATTCAGCCCAAACTTGATTCCAAAGCAGCTCATGGGAACAGAAAACCAACACACACACACAAAATGTTAATGTTCAATGCCAAGCGTCCCTTGGAGCAAAGGTTCTCAGGTGGAACTGAATCCAGGTGCCGTGGAAGGAGTGGCCGCCTCCTCTGTGCCCCACGGCTTCATGAACCGGGGGGGGAACGGACGGCTCTCAGCCCTACCGCTAGCTAGCAACTGATCCATGCCCAGAGTTAAAAGTAAAGATAAAGGTTCCCTTGCTCGAAAGCCAGTCGAATCCGACTCTAGGGTTGCGGTGCTCATCTCTGTTTCCAAGCCGAAGAGCCAGCGCTGTCCGAAGACGTTTCCGTGGTCATGTGGCCAGCATGACTAGACACCAAGGCGCACAGAATGCTGTTACCTTCCCACCGAAGTGGTATCTATTTATCTACTTGCAATTTCTTGCTTTCGGACTGCTAGATTGGCAGGAGCTAGAACTAGAGACGGGAGCTCACTCCGTCATGCGGCACACTCTGGTCTCAAACTGCTGAACTACCGGCCTTCCACAGCTTGCAGTTCAGCGTCTTAACCACTTGAGCCACCCTGAGTTACTGAGGGACAAAGACACAACACTTAATGAGTTGCGTGTGTGAATGAGCTGGCACGGATCTCAGTTTCTTATCATTTCAAGAACTAGTCATTATGCAAGTACCAGGAAGAACTGAGATCACAGGGAGAGGGAGTCTCGACTGTCCCACCGGCCAAAGAAGCTTATCTGGGGGTATACAGAACAAGGCCTTTCCAGTGGCGGCCCCACATTAGGGTTCCAGCTCTGAGCTGGGAATACCTGGAGAACTGGGGGTGGAACCTGGGGGAGGCGGGGTT
>NW_015161153.1:0-512 GCF_001447785.1 Gekko japonicus
AAAGTAATGGCACATTAGGTGGGAGAGACCTACACAAGCTAGACATCTGAAAGCCAAGACCCCTCCACACACACACTTTTTTTCCCTCTCTATTTTTTCTGAGGATTTTTTTTCAATTATTCACAAAATTTCCATTGATTTCCAGGAAGGGGGGGGGAATAAATGACTCTTGTCCACGGATTCAGAATTTCCAGAAATTCAAAATCTTCCAATACAGGGGTCCCCAATCTTTTTGTGTGTACAGGCACCACTTGGAATTCTGATACAGTATGGTGGGCATGGCCACAAAATGACTGTCACAGCTTACCTTCAATCACATAGTGTCAGAGACCCCAGCTGGGTCATAAGAACATAAGATAAGCCAATGTTGGATCAGGCCAATGGCCCATCTAGTCCAACACTCTGTCACACAGTGGCCAAAAATACCAGATGCCATCAGGAGGTCCAGCAGTGGGGCCAGGACACGAGAAGCCCTCCCACTGTTGCCCTCCCCCAAGCACCAAGAATACAGT
>NW_015161153.1:1536-2767 GCF_001447785.1 Gekko japonicus
GTGCCTACTAATTCTTTCCTTAATAAGAGTTTCCACCAACTTACCCGGTATCGACATCAGACTGACTGGCCTATAATTTCCCAGATCTCCTCTGGAATCCTTTTTAAAGATGGGAGTGACATTAGCTACCTTCCAGTCCTCAGGAATGGAGACAGATTTTAATGAAAGATTACATATTTTTGTCAGGAGATCCACAAATTCACATTTGAGTTCTTTCAGAACTCTCGGATGTATGCCATCTGGGCCTGGTGATTTATCAGTTTTTAAGTTGTCTATCAGTCATAGGACCTCCTCCCCTGGGTTATTGCTCCTGGTCCCTGTATGGAACCTTGAACAACTTTCCAGACCTGTGGATCCTCAAGGTTGGATGCGCAGAAGAAAACTAGACCTCGTAAAAATGTATAAAGGTTTATAAATTTTTAAAAGAATTGACTATGCAGTACAGTCTCTACAGCTTAGCAACAAGAAAACAGGGAAGCTAACTTTTCTATATAATACCCTGAATACTTTGGTATTAGATGGCAAATCTCTTGCAGCAAAAAATCCAAGCGGAAGCATAAAAGCGTCCTGTACATTGCAGTCCATCATGATTAAGCATAATATATCTAAGCATGACTTTGGCATAACTCTCTCTGGCCTGTACCCTTATAGATTTCTACCCTATCGCATCAGGTGACCTCTTGAGTCCAATCAAAACACTTCTTCTCAGGAAATTTCTAGAGGATGTTGGCAACTGCTCCTTATTCCCCCCTCCCATCTAGTTATACAACTGACCACAGGTTGTCATGATCAGGCCCAATGACTACATTCCTGTGTCCTTTGAAATAGATAACAGAGTCACGGGAACACAGAATCACGAAAACCTGCAAGCAGAACTAGGACTTCTCATACTAACATTAACTCTGGAGGGAAATTAGGGTGCTTTGCTTCATACACAGTGAATTTCCTTGTGATAGCAACATTTTTAAAAACCAGCAAAGCCTTTCAAATTTCCAGTGACTAGTTAGAAGCTTTGCTGATAAAAACCCCACCTGGCCCCGACCATTTTCTAAAAGTACTTGGCGGGCACCCAGAAAGGTGTTGGCAGGCACCATGGTGTCCATAAGGCACCGTTTTGGGGACCCCTCATCTAATACATACACTTTTGAGCAGGATATTTAGGAGCCGAATAGGGGAAAAGACTACAGATCTCGAGTACTAAACTGAAAAAGAATCTCATCTCAGGGAAAAA
>NW_015161154.1:0-2718 GCF_001447785.1 Gekko japonicus
CGAGAGCTGGCGGAGCCAGAATGACCTCTTGGGTGTGAAAGCGGTGGCCAAGGCGGGCTGCGGGGCACAGATTTCCTCCCCTGCAGGTGCCTGGGCTGGCCTCCCTCCAAGGCCCTCACAGGAAGGAAGGCAGGAACGGAGGGAGGGCTCGGCGTCTCTCACCTGCCCGCCCCTCCAACCGCACACGCCCACGCCGGCGCTGGGGAAGGCGGCGGGGAAGGCGGCTCCAGGTGCTTCGCCGCGCAGGCCAGGGAGGCCGAGCTCCACCACGCCGGGCGAGCGGCTGGGGCCAGGCGGGGAGCGCCAGGCTGCCGCCACCGCCGTCTGGCTGGAGAATCCCTCCCGTCCAGCGGTTGGGAAGCGGGAGTGGGCGGCGCTCCAGAGCGCGAGTGCCAAGCGGGAGGGAGGCGAGCGGGGCGGGAGTCAGGGAGCCGCTGCAGCCTCCGCGCTCTCCCTCGCTCGCTCTCGCTACAACTTACTCAACTCCGGCCGCCCGCTTTGCCTGGACATGTCCTGACGAACTTGGGATCGCTGCCTGCCTGCCTGCGCTCAAGTTTAAAACAAAACGGAGGGGCGTTCTCAGTCCAGCATGCGGCCGCCGTCTGGATCTTGCGGAGAGGCGCGGGGCTTCCCGGCTGCGGGACTACGCCGGGCAAAGTTGGCTTGCGATTTCCCAGGCGTGGCTTTTGGACCCCAGTGGGCTGGAATGGACTGAAAGCGAAGGGGGCCGGACTCGGGGAAGAGAGACGCGGTGGACCCAGCTGGCCTGGAGGGTGAGTCTCGTTGCTTTCCTTTCCTCTCTCTCTCCCCCCCCCGCCTCCCCCCAACGTATTCGCCTTTGGAGTCATGCCGCCGAGGCCCCTTTGAGCCTTAGCAAGAAATCTTTGCGGCCGAACACCGGGGCGCTTCTCTCCTTCACCCCCCTGGGCGACCTCACCCAGAGAGTGCCCTGGAGGAGTGGACCCCTCTCTCCCCATCGCCCTTCTCCCCGCACTGCCTTTTCCCGGAGCGGCAGAGAGTCGGCGATCTCTATCAAAGGCGTCACACTACAGAGCGCGATTAAGGCGCCTTGTTGCAAAGATGTGCTACTGGCTCTCTCTCTCTCTCTCTTTTTGCATTTATTGTCGAGTGCAACTTGTTTTAGAAATGGTGCCTTTGGGAGGGAGAAAGCCAGAAGCCCACGAGGATGTATTGTGGCACAGCGCCCTCTCGCCGCCAAACGGGAGAGCGCGGCTCCGACTTGCTCCTAAGCAGCCCTTCCCCGCCCCGGTAACGAGCCAGTCAAGTTCAGCTTTGGCCAGAGACGCGCGGCTCGCCCGCTTGCCCCTTCCCCGACCTAACTCATGGTCCTCTGGTTACTCGGGGAAGGGGGGCATTTAAGTTTCCTCGCGGGTTCTAAACTTCGACGGTGAACCGAGAGGGGACCAAAAGCTGCTGCTAGATTTCTCTTGGATTGCTCATCTAGTGCACAAGAGTTATACACCGAGTTACGCTTTCTCCGTTAAGAGTCAACGTGGATCCGGTAGCATCTTTAAGGTCCTGGTGCGGGGACGGATGTTCTTTTAATGTATGACGTGAGAGGCGAATGAAAGAAAGGTGGCGAAGCTACTGGGAGTTCAGTCTGCCGGGTCTCCCCCACCCCCGGGCTGACTTCCTGCGGCGAAAAGCGCTACTTCACTTTTCTTCCAAGCCATTAAGTTTCTCGCGGGAGTGGGAGGGAAGCGCTGGGAACGGGAACTGGCCCTGACAAGTGCCTGCGCGGGAGGAAGGCCGAGCATTTCCAGGTCTCGCCAGGCTTGTTGTGTTAGTGGTAATCCCCGACGGAAACCGACCTTAGATCGAGAATGGTTTTCCGATGGACGCAGAGATAAGGCGAGTTCCGGTGAGGGTTTCTCGCCCACAGCCTGAATGGCCAGGAGCGAAAGAATGTGATGTTACCAGAGGATTCGTTAAACTGGGGTAGCGTGTGCCCAGCCGGTTGTAAATCAGCGCACAGCCCACTGAAACCGGGATGTTGCTGGCATTTACACCGGTTTCATTCCCAGCCAGCCTAAAGATACGCGAAGCCCGCTCCTGACTCTACTCAGAAGCACAGTCAGTTGGTCTCTGAAACGTGGATGGCGTAGGGCTGCATAAAACCCCGGGGCTCACACCGTTAAAAGCCGGAGAGGTTTGGGTTCCTTTCAGCCTTACGAAAGTAAATTTGACGAGCGCTGCTGTTCAGAATTATTCCGATCTGTTTTTATGCCCTGGAGTCGACTCCTAGGCAGTTATTCCAGTCTAAACCCATTCAGATCAAACAAGCGGAGACTGGAGTACCTCTGGGATTGCACAGCGAAACCGGAGTCAGGGGCTAGAATTCGGGGGAACTAGGCTGCGTGGATCGGCCTGAAAACCATTTGCAACGCAAGCAGCCCCCTTGTATCGAACCCCGTGGCTTTTTCGTGTAAACCTGCCAACCTCCATTGTTCCGGAGCCGACCCGGCGCTTTAATATGCTTTGCGAACGTGCTCTCTGCTTCTCGCGTTGCCAGAGGCTGACTGCAGGCTCCGGGCAGAGTCCTTTCCTGCCTTCCGTATCAACTGCGAGGCAAATTGTATATCTGGGTTTGGGGTGTTCATTACTACTTTGAGTGAGTGCAGGTTGGCTGATTCTCTGAAGGGAAAGAAGGGGAAAAAACTCATTATATGTAGCGATTTAATTCCGGTGTGTTTATAT
>NW_015161155.1:0-1047 GCF_001447785.1 Gekko japonicus
TCATGCTCAAGAGCCCTGATCCAAAGTGGGCCTTTCCACTCCTGGGAGTGGGGCTCCCGAAGAGGCAGCTGCAACTTGCCTCTGATGGAAGGTCCTTGTGGTGGGCCAGGACGCGTCCCCATAACTTGGTAGGCAGGGAAGGCCTGAGAGAGAGCCCTGGAGGCAGGAGAGCCTCCAACATCCGACTTTGTGACGCATGCAGAAAGGACAAGCCAGCGCCTGTCCCAACAGAAAGCTCGCCAACTTCCACCCGAAGGCCCTCGGTGAGGAGGAGAGCTCCCCACCCAGAGCCAAACCGCTGCCCCAGTTAGGAAGTTTTGCTTCACGGTCAATGGAAAGCCGCCTTCCCAGGGGTCATTTTGTAGAAAAAGAGGTGCAGGAGCTCATTAGCATAACTCATTAGCATATGCCACACCCCCTGACATCACCGGAAGTATGTCAGAAGGCAACACCCACCGCTCAGGCTCCACTGGACTGTTTTGGATTCCTAGCTATGGGGGGGGGGAACGTTCAGATCTGTCCTTGCAGAGGAGGGAGAGCTTGCACCTGAATAAAACAGGCTTAAAGTTGCCACTGGACTGTTTTGGATTGCTAGCTATTGTGGGGAGGGGAACGTACAGATCTGCCCTCACAGAGGAGGGAGAGCTTGTACCTGAAGGCGGGCTGGGGGGGGGGCTCTGCAACTTACCTGGCTCTGCAACTTACCTGGCTTGCGCCTCGCGGCCCAACTGAGGGCTCCTGGGAGCAGGGGGTGGGGCTTGTTGCATGTGCCTGCCTCCTTACTGCCGGAGCATCGCTCCTGGGCGCTCCCGCAGGAAATGACCCCCGCGCCTTCCTATAACAAGCAGTTCGATCTCGGCTTGCCCTCTGGATAGAGTTGTTATCCTCCTGGTGGGGCCTGGAGACCTGGAATGACAACTGACGGCTGGATGACACAGATCAGTTCCCCCAGAGAAAATGGCTACTTTGGAAGGTGGGCTTGTATGGCGCTGTACCCTGCTGAGGCCCCTCCCCAAACCCCACCTTCCTCAGCCTCCAGCCCCCCCC
>NW_015161155.1:1250-2748 GCF_001447785.1 Gekko japonicus
CCCGAAATCTCCAGGTGTTTCCCAACTCAGAGTCACAACCCTAACTCAACTGTCTCTAAACACGGTAAAGGAAAAGGTTCCCTTGCTCGAAAGCCAGTCGAGTCCGACTCTAGGGCTGCGGTGCTCATCTCCGTTTCAAAGCCGAAGAGCCAGCGCTGTCCGAAGACGTTTCCGTGGTCACGTGGCCGGCATGACTAAACACCAAGGCGCACAGAACGCTGTTACCTTCCAACCGAAGTGGTACCTATTTATTTACTTGCAGTTTCTTGCTTTCGAACGGCTAGGTTGGCAGGAGCTGGAACTAGAGACGGGAGTTCACTCCGTCATGCGGCACACTCAGCTCTCGAACTGCTGAACTACCGACCTTCAACAGCCTGCAGTTCAGCGTCTTAACCACTTGAGCCACCACAGCGCCTCTAAACACAGTAGAGTAACTTTTAAAGCAGTGCAGGAAGAAGAAGAGGGGATTGGATTCATACCCCATGGCCCTGCACTACTAAAGGGAGTCTCAGAGCGGCTGACAAACTCCTTTCCCTTCCCCTCCCCACCACAGACACCCTGTGAGCAATGTTCCCTCTAAACTGTGGAGTCTTGTGAGCAAAAATTCTCCTTTGTGAGCTACTGGCATTAAAGTTGTGAGCGAGCGATTTGGCGACTGCATAAATTAGTTTGCTCTGGAGCCATCCTTCCTGAGCTGAGACAAAAATGGGTGAGCTGGAGGCTAAAAAACTCTGATTCAGCTCACACTGACTCAGCTTAGAGGGAACACTGCCTGTGAGGTAGGCGGGGCTGAGAGAGCTCTGACAGGAACTGCTGTTTTTCAAGAACATCTCTGACAGGACTAGGGCTTGCCCAAGGTCATCCAGCAGCTGCAAGTGGAGGAGTGGAGAATCAAACCCGGTTTTCCCAGATCAGAGTCCGCGCACCAAACTGGCCTAGGAAAGGGGCCCTGATCCAGATTGGGCCCAGGCTATCCCAATTTCTAAAGACGAGCCGGGCCTTTCGAAATAAATAATAATTTATTATTTTTCACATGGCAGAGTTACACACAGAGAGCATATAATAATATAAAATATATAACCAAGTTGATACAACAGGTACGCAGACCGATTGGGCAATCCTTTTAAACGCTACCATCTAAAAGTTCAACCCACTGCATCCCATCTGGGGAGAGTTCAAAGAGCTCCGTCACATCTCCCTGGAAAACACGATGCTCATTCCTGTGACAGATGGAAAATAGTTTGGTGGGCTGCACCACAATTGCATTTGGGTCCTGGTATTTTGCCCCATTTCAACAACAGGTCTTCCCCAACTGCCAAAGCCTGTTTGTATTCTATTAGCCATCTTCCATACCTTACCTGGCAAGCCAAATCCTGCAGGCCTCTTGTTGGTGTTTATCAGGTTATGGATGTCAGGTGGAACTGATTGCATCCATGTTTGCAACCATTCATTCCCTAGATTGAAATTCGGTGATTGCAGGATTTGTGCAGATCTTATT
>NW_015161156.1:0-2686 GCF_001447785.1 Gekko japonicus
ACCAGCAGATCAAAAAATGACTCCCAGCTAATCCTTCATCAGCTGGAAGACGGCTTCTGTTGGCTGCCTGATCATCACCGGCAAATGAGAAATAAGCCAAGTAGGCAGGTTTTTGAGCATCCCTAACGTAAACAGATTAGACCTTTTGAGAATGTCACCTATTTCAGTACACTAATAATATTTGCAGAGATAAAAAGAAAGCCAGGAAAACTGATTGGAATTAACCTGCAAATTTGTGTTTAACTTTTTTTGTTCTATAAATAGTTCTGTAAATAGGGTCCCCATAAGTTGAAAGCAGTTTGACAACACTTAACGCACACACGCAAATAGCACAAATGAAAAAATATATAATGTGAGTAAATGTTGCACTTCTTTATGGTGTGGAGGAATCACTGGATATAAAGTATGGATATTTACTACAGAAATTTCTAAAACCTTTTAGTTATGATCCATCTAGGGGTGTACACACACAGAGAAATTGGTGGTTTTTGGATTTGGTTATATTGGACCAAAACAATATTGGTGTTTCCTCATATTACTGAATTCCAATACCAGTACGTTATATGGATTTGGGATTTTTCAGGAACCCGATACTTTTTTGGCTCCATTATATCCTATGGGGTCCATTATAGTCAATGGGGAATCTATCCAGGGTATGGGGGGGGCTGTTTTTGAGGTAGAGGCACCAAATTTGCAGCATAATTGCTGGTGTCTCCCCTCAGAAGAGCCCCCCAAATTTCAACAAGATTGAACCAGAGAGCCCGAAGAAGGTGTCCCCATCTTTCATTGTTTCCAATGGAGGGGGAAATAGCAAAAAAAAGGTAAGGGCAATAAAAGCCCAATTGAACAGATCAAAGTCAAAGGACTTTGGGTGCTTCACTACCCAAAGGAGTCTTAGAGCAGCTTACAACCTCCTTTTCTTCCCCTTCCCCTCCCCATAACAGACACCCTGTGAGGTAGGTGGGGCTAAGAGAGCTCTTCCAAGAATTGCTTGTGAGAGAACAGCTCTGAAAGAACTTGTAACTCACCCAAGGTCACACCAGCAGTTGCATGTGGAGGAGTGAGGAATCAAACCTGGCTTTCCCAGATTAGAGTCTGCACTCCTAACCACTACGCCAAACTGACTCTCAGAATTTCTTCAGTAGAAACTGAAGGGGGGGCAGTTTTGCAAGTCCAGTAAACTCAGTGCAATGTGCTCAACAGAATCAGTGCCACTATGGCAAAGCAAACCCAACTAAGATCAAACCAGAGAACATCTCCAGTGAGAAACTGAAGGTGGGGGGGGCATTTTTGCAAGCCCAAAAGAACCAGTGCACTGTACAGAGTACCCAGTAGTATCAGTGCTATCACAAAGTGCTCAGCAGAACCCAGTGTCATTGTGGCAATACCAGCTCAACAGGACTGATGTGAAGCACAGAATCACAATTGTGTGGGAGGGGTTGGAAGCTTAGCACAACACTCTGAAGGCATTTAAAGTGTTTGCAGTCCCTTTAAATGCCTTTTGCAAGCTTCAGATTCACTCTGAAGGCATTTAAAAGGCTCCATTTAAATACCTTCTGCAAGCCACAAATTCACCCTGAAGGCATTTAAAAGGACTCCAAACCCTTTAAACACCTTTTAAATGTAGTTATATGGTGTTCCTGGATAATCTCAAATATTCCTTATATATGGTTATACTGGATAGCCAAAAATAGACTACTGTGCGTATTCAGCTGAAGAAATCACTGGCAATTTTCTTGACTTGGATATATCGAAATGCATACCCCTAGATCCAGCCAAAGTTAAACACTTATGAGGTCTTACATTCAATAAGATTCATGGAAGCATATGTTAGCCTTGACATCAAATAGTTTAGATTACTATTGTAATCCAAACACCAGAAATGGAATTGTTCCAGGATGGCAATTCCTACATCTAACATATTTGTGGTAGAATTATGCATTTCATTTTACCTGTATAGCTACAAGCTCTTCTCAATTCTGAAATGAAAAAAAAAGGAGAAGTCATGATTTGAGGACAGATGGGGTTTAGATGAAGCAATCAAGCCTTTTCCATTGTACCATTCCTGAAAAAAATCTACCTCTTCAGTTCAAGGGTACCTAATGATATGATGTTAAATAGTCCGAACACATTATTAATCAGGTGAGCCAAACTTGGCCTTCAGTAAAAGCTCACCCTAGTTAGAAATATGCTTTAGCATATGATGGGCTATTGGTGCTAAGTGCTCTCTTGTTGTGCAAAGTGCCTTTCCACACAGATTCCCATCACTAAAGTCTTCATATGTGTTTTTTTAAGTTTATTTGACATTCAATCAGAGAGAACACCTAGCCCATACTCATGCTGCACATTCTTAAGTGGCCTTTCTATATAATCACATTGCTGGCTTGGGGAGGTCTCATTCTGTGCACCTCGGTGTTTAGTCATGATGACCACATGACCACAGAAAAGTCTTCAGGTAGCGCTGGCTCTTTGACCTGGAAATGGAGATGCGCATCGCCCCCTAGAATCAGATTCAACTGGGTATTGAGCAAGGGAAACCTTTACTTTTACATACATAGTGTCTGTTGACATGGCTGAATGCTCTGCTGGATTTGTTTTTTTTTAAAAAAAAAACACTGTACCAAGGCAGCCCAAATTATATATCAAGAAAAGCAGAGTTTTAGGCTTCCGGTCTGGCTAAGATGGA
>NW_015161157.1:0-958 GCF_001447785.1 Gekko japonicus
CAAGAAGGATGTTGCCCTGGGCAAAAAAAGTCTGAAACAGTTTCTTCCCCTTGTAATAATAATTTTTAAAAGGCCAGAATTGTGGTTATAGCAAGTTCAAAAGCCTCAAAAAGCAGAAAGTTCTTTCTACCACACACACACAAAAAAACCTCCACAAACTTTTTACTATTTTGAAGAGGCCACAGTCACCTGGACCGTCGGGGAATACATCACAGGTATTTAGACCATCTGAGACGCTGCCGGACTTATAGGTGGCCGGTGTGAGAGATCACTGCCGCTTGAAATACCATATCAATCGCCTCTGAAGTGTTGCATTTGGATGACTCATCCCCTCTTCTCCTGAAGCAATTGTCTCTGTGGAATCACTTTGAAGCGGTCTTCCAGGCCGGAGTCTCTCTCTTTTCTCTCTCTCTCTCTGGAGCTGAAATCTCGGTAAGAAACCTCTGCATTTCTGATGATAATAGTCCCAGTTTCAGAGGGATAGAAGTGCGATTTATTCGGGCTTTTCCCTCCCTCCCCCTCTCTCTTCCCCTCCAGCGGCAATGAAATGAAAGGAAAGCAATAAAGCTGCTGCTTGCCAAAACTCCTAGGGGAGGGTCCTTGGCTCAGTGGAAGAGCCTCTGCTTGGCATGCAGAAGGTCCCAGGTTCAATCCCCGGCATATCCAGTTAAAAGGACCAGGCAGGAGGTGATGGGAAGGACCCTGGCTCAGTGGCAGAGCCTCTGCTTGGCACGCAGAAGGTCCCAGGTTCAATCCCCGGCATCTCCAGTTAAAAGGACCAGGCAGGAGGTGATGGGAAAGACCCTGGCTCAGTGGCATAGCATCTGCTTGGCACGCAGAAGGTCCCAGGTTCAATCCCCGGCATCTCTAGTTAAAAGGAACAGGCAGGAGGTGATGGGAAAGACCCTGGCTCAGTGGCAGAGCCTCTGCTTGGCACGCAGAAGGTCCCAGGTTCAAT
>NW_015161157.1:2049-2750 GCF_001447785.1 Gekko japonicus
TGTTATTAAGGCGGAATAGGTATCAGTATAAATATTGGTGGAATTAAGAATAACCTCCATGTATTTGTTTGTATGTTAGTATGTATGTATATGTATGTATATGTTATGATTGTTTGTGTATGTTATGTGGAAAATGCAATAAAATCTTGCCCCTTTTGGGGGGCAGTTAAAAAAAAAAAGACTGCCAGGGAGGGGAAGCTCACCACCGCCCGAGGCAGCCGATTCCATTGCTGTACAACTCTTACTGTAAAAAAAGGTTCCCCTAAGATCCAGCCGGTTCCTTCCCACCCTTAATTTAAACCTGTTCTTGGGAGTCCTCTCCTCTGCTGCCAAGCAGAATGGCTCCCTGCCCTCCTCTAAGGGACAGCCCTTCAAATATGTTGAGAGAGCCGTCATGTCCCCCCTCAACCTCCTCTTCTGTGAACGGAACCTCCCCGATCAGCTAGCTGGCAAGGATACTTACCAGTGGAAAGAAGAAGGCCTAGGCCGCATTGCCTGTGTAGCACAGGAATTGACGTCCTCACACCAGCGACTTCCAGATGACATTCTGGTATTTGGGGGGAAACTCTAGGGTAGAAGCCAGTTGTACCATAGAGTTCTCCCCCCCTCCAAATACCAGAGAGTTGCCTGAAAGTCACTGGGATGATGATGTCAATTCCTGTGTGACACCGGTAATGTGGCCTAGGCCTTCTTTCTACTGG
>NW_015161158.1:0-527 GCF_001447785.1 Gekko japonicus
GGCGAAAGTGGTTAGGTCCCAACTGGAACTGTTTGAACACCGCCACCTTGAAGTCAACTCCCCAGTCAGGATGCTGCAGAGATAGGCCATCAGGTCTGCTTCTGCCAGACCCCAATGGGTAGCAGACTTTTCAAAGTTGGCTAGGTACACTGAAGGGTCTTCCCCCTCCTTGTAGGGAACAAAGTCCTTCGGCATTACCTTGATCTTCTAACTCTGGTTCACCTGAAGTCGTGTCCATCTCCATCTCGTGTCTCCGTTGTTACTCCTGGGACCGAAGACGCAGCTTTTCCATCTCCATCTCCCTCTCCTGCTCCAGTCTGCGGGCCTCGATCCGCATCCGCTCCAGTTCTAGTTGCAGCTGGAGACTCATCTCTGGCTGGACTGGGTTCACCGAACTGCAGCTGCTCCTGTACCCTGGTTATGGTCTATCAGGAGTGCTTGCAGATTCACTCCAAGTTCCGCTTGGCACACTCGGCCTGGAGCTGTGGTTTGTTCATTTTCAGAATGTCCCGTGTCTTTGCAGGCTC
>NW_015161158.1:537-2695 GCF_001447785.1 Gekko japonicus
TTCCCTACTCCAGTCGACCCGATAAAGAAAAACAAAGCCCTTTTGGTTGGTGTTTTCAGTGCGCTTGTGCCACCCCTGGGTGCCCTGGCGTTTGATCCCACCGCTGAACCACCACGTGTGGCGGAACGGGGACCCGCCCTCAGCCCTGGGAGACTCTGAGGTGCCGCCCTGTGGCTCGCAAGCCCCTGTTTTGGCCTTCCCACCCCTTCCTGGTGGGGCTATTTCTCTCTCCGTTAAACGCTGCCACCACTCACTGAATGGACACCGCCTTCCTAGAGGGACAGTGAGACCCCTCTGGCTGATTGCCCCCCACCTCGGGAAACGGGTAACGATCTTTGGGCACCCCCTGGAGAGTTGGCAACCCCTCCAATTTGGGCTCGCTTGAGTTCCCTGGCCTCCCTTTGCCTCTGGTAATGTGCTGAGTGGGGAGGACTATGTGGGCAAGGCACTACCAGGTCTTTTTCAACTCCCAAAAGGAAGATTTATTTAACTATATACAGGTGAGGCATGAAAATAAGCACAGGCACTTCAACTTGACCTGGGCACAGAAATTAAACAGGGTCGAAACGCAAGTCCTCTGCCCCGACACACACCCCTCTCTCTACCTCGGCAGTGGGCTGTGGCCTCAGGCCAGGATTTGCTTTCCCCCTCCCTGTGGTTGGAGGGAGACCACAGCCAATGTTCCCTCCAAGCTGCGGAGTCTTATGCGCAAAAATTCTACTTTGTGAGCTCCTGGCATTAAAGTGGTGAACGAGTGATCTGCCAGCTGCATAAATTAGTTTGCTCTGGAGCCATCCCTTCCTGAGCCGAGACAAAAATGTGTGAGCCGGAGGCTAAAGAACTGTGAGCTAGCTCACACCAACTCAGCTTAGAGGGGACATTGAGGTCCGCAGCCCTTCCTTGGACTGGGCACCAGGACCGCCCCCCTCCTGGGCTCCCCACCACGGTTTACAGTGGCCTGGACTGACCACGAGGTCCAAGGTGACAGGAGCCCCCACCTGCCCACTCCCTCGAAGCTCTTGTCCACCCACTAAGCCAAAGGCTGGAGACCCAGACTACAGACCCTCCTCCTCAAGGGCCAAAGCCTTTATCTCCCCGGCCCCGCCCCTGGGGTGTGTCCATCTTTCCCCGCTCTTTCCCCTCAAGGCTGCCGGGAACCGTAGGCAGGGAGGTACGGCAGCTCCATTGTTCCCTATGGAGTACCTCCCCCCCCCCACGTAAGGAACTACCCGGCTGGCATCCATTTTAAGGCCTGGCAGCCATTTTGTCAAAAAGCAGAAGGAAGATCAAGTCAGATTAATCAATAGCCTATGAGAAGAAGAAGAGAAGAGATTGGATTGATGCCCCATGGCCCTTCACTTGGGAGTCTCAGAGCGGCTTACAAACTCCTCTCCCTTCCCCTCCCCACAACAGACACCCTGTGAGGTGGGTGGGGCCGAGAGAGCTCTGGCACAAACTGCTCTTTTTCCAGGACAGCTCTTGTCAGAGCTTGTGACTGACCCAAGGTCACACCAGCAGGTGCAAGTGGAGGAGTGGGGAATCAAACCCGGTTCTCCCAGATTAGAGTCCGTACACTTAACCACGACAACAAACTGGATCTTGTGGCTGTTACATGCCGATCTTGGCATTCCGTTAGCACCAGAAAATGTAACCGGGTGAAACCGATCTGAGCCACCAGCTCCAGACAAGCTGGGAGACCCCTCCTCGGGCCTGGGCTCTGTCTCAGCAGGGCTGTCTAAGGCAGGCAGTGGGATCAGGAAGCACAAGGCAAACCTCTTACTAACCGACTGAGCACTGTCAACGGCCCTGCCTGTAGGTGGCTGTTCAAGCAGGTCAGTCCCCCCTCCCCAAAAGGCGGCTCTGACAGGTAACTTTGCATCTCTGTGACGGCTGCAGAGAAAAAGGCTTTCTTTGCGGCCACAGTTGCCACACCACCGTTTCCAAAGGGGGCTATGTGCTGTACTATGTCTCAGCCTCACCTACCTCACAGGGTTGTTGTGTGAATAAAAGATGAGGGACTGTGTTCACTGCCTTGAGTCCTGAGGAAGCAGCGCACATAATGTGCTAAAGGTAATGCTCTGTCCTTGACAGAAGCGACACCAATATGCTCAAAGCCAGTACTTCAACACCCGGGATTGCTGTCAAAGAAGAGAACAAT
>NW_015161159.1:0-2673 GCF_001447785.1 Gekko japonicus
ATGAAGCCACTGGGAGGGGTGTAGGAAGGTGTAACTCTGCTTCGGGAGGGGCTCAGCAGATCCACCTGGCCCGCCACTGTCTCCCGCGCCGGGAAGTATCACCCCCCCCTTCCCTCTAAGCTGAGTGAGTGCGAGCCAGCTCACAGTTTTTTTAGCCTCAGGCGCACACATTTTGGTCTTTGCTCAGGAAAGAGGGGCTCCAGCGCAAACTAATTTATGCAGTAGCCAAATTGCTTGCTCACAACTTTAATGCCGGTAGCTCACAAAGTAGAATTCTTGCTCACAGGACGCCACAGCTTAGAGGGAGCATTGCCCCCCCCCTCCAGTTTTTGTGTATTCTTTATGGTATCACGTGTGTGGAGGGGGTTCCCTCGCTGTTGCACCAACCTCCAGGAATAATCTAATCAGTGTGTTGGGTGATAGTGAGGTATTGAAAAAAAATGGTATTTAGCAGAGAGAAGATAGTCCAGCAGAGCCAGAGTAAAATAATTCAGACTGAGAGTCCATGTGTGATTAAAATATAAAGTTTTTACTAAATTCTAGCATGGGAAGGGTAACTGGGATGAAAATAACAACAGAGCAAAATCTACCTTACTCTACAAAGACAAAACTAGAAGAGAGAGATTATGGCTACTCTTCTTCTTCTTCTTCTTCTTCAGAACACCAAACAAAGACGGGAAGAGAAGCCATAAAATGGTAATACACCTTGACACTTTAGTCCCAATCAAATCCCTAGATCAGGGAGAAAATTCCCGGGCTTTCTACATATCTGGCCAAGCGAAGGGCCTGAGCTTCGCTCGTAAACACAATAGCCGGTCGGATCCTAGTTCCCTGCCAATCAGGAACCTAAAATCATCTAATCACTGTAAATAGACCATTCACGGGTGTTGGATGTATGTGGGTGTGTTTTCCTTGGGGCATATAAGCCTGCCTGCGAGCCGACTTCCTTGTCTTGTTCTTCTCCGTATAAAGTAAGAGAGCTGAATTCACTAAGTAAGTCTCAGTACTTTTCAGTGGGATTAGATTATTCCTGGGGACCCTAGGTTCCCGATTGGCTGGGAACAAGAATCCGAGCTTCTGTTGGGAGTGAAGCTCAGGTACCTCTCCTGACCCCGTGTGGAACTGGCCGGAACTGGATTGAGCCCATGGCTAGGACAGGACAGGACACAATCCCTAGGCCAGAAGAGGGAGGGCGCACAGCCGGAGTTCGGTGAATCAGATAGGAAATAGTTTATTTGCGCTAAAAGGAGACACAGAACGTGATTAAACTAACTCCCCTATGGCGGACTAGGCTTAAGCATGGCCGGATCGCTCCCCAGCTTTTGCGGAGAACAGGCAGGCTTTAGAAAATCCGCAGCTTCATTAAATTTGGGGTGGGGGTGAGTGGGAGGACCCAACCAACTAAAGGACCAAGGCTTCTCCTCATCTGATGAACAAGAGAGAGCCGGTCTGGCCTAGTGGTTAAAGTGTGGGGCTGGGGTCCTGGGAATCCAGATTCGAATGTCCACTGGTGCCACAGAAGCTCGCCGGGTGACCTTGGGCCAGTCACACTCTCTCCGTCTAACCCACCTCACATGGTTGTTGTGTAGATAAACCTGTGGAGAGGCCCCCATTGAGGGAAGGGTGAAAGGCGGGATAGAAATAAAGTACATTAAATAAATAAACAAGGATGTTCTGCACACCCCCCCCAAAACCCCACAACCCTAGCAAGGTGGGCGACTCCCACCCTCCTTCCCATGTTAATCAGCAACTGGTCCTACTAACCCAGGGGTTGATCTGGCGCACAGTTCCATCTGTTTCCTGAGTAAACCTCATGGATCTCAGGTGGAGGAGAGGCCCTGGAAGTCAACAAGCCTCAGTGGGCTTGCTTGGACGTGACTCCCGTTATACTGAGCGAGGCTCACTCCCAGGAAAGTGTTTTAGGTGTTGCAAGGAGACCAGGGAGTCCCCTGTGGCACCTCAAAGACCCACAGGATTTATGCCAGCCATTCAGGGCTTCCTTTGCCAGAGGTATAGGCCAGTGAACATTCACACCCAGCCAGAAGTATTTCTGCATTCAAGCCGGCCGGGAGACCTCGGAGGTGGTGCCTCAGTCCGGGCCACAAGGCCCTGGCTGTTTCCTGCTTCCTTTTCTAGCTCTGCTGCTGCCGCCACATCACAGCTTGCTTTCCCAGTCTCTCTCAAGTACACAGGAGAGATAGATAGACAAGGCTTATCAGAGACTGTTAAATAGACAAAATATTGCAAGAGTGCTAGTGTTTTAAGCATGCTTTATTTAAAGTTTAGGAGCTGCGGTGGCTCAAGTGGTTAAGACGCTGAACTGCAGACTGTGGAAGGTCAGTAGTTCATCAGTTCGAGACCCGGGTGCCACATGATGGAGTGAGCTCCCATCTCTAGTTCCAGCTCCTGCCAACCTAGCGGTTCGAAAGCAGGAAATTGCAAGTAGATAAATAGGTACCGCTTTGGTGGGGAGGTAACAGCGTTCTGTGCGCCTTGGTGTTTAGTCATGACCCACATGACCACGGAAACGTCTTCGGACAGCGCTGGCTCTTCGGCTTTGAAACGGAGATGAGCACCGCAACCCTAGAGTCAGACTCGACTGGCTTTCAAGCAAGGGAACCTTTACCTTTTTATTTAAAGTTTTAAAAATCTTTAGTTGTGTTAGTCTGTGTC
>NW_015161160.1:0-2715 GCF_001447785.1 Gekko japonicus
CGCGGTCTGAGATGGATACATTACAAGGTATTTCCAGGCTCATAGCTTGCAACCCTTAAGGGTTGGGAGGAAAACTTTTCTTCATCTTCCAGAATGCTCATTGGGGATGGTGTCCTGATTAGTTGTAGGAGGTTGTAGGATGTGAGCAGACTAGTGGCCTAAGTTTCCTATCCATGTAGAATATCCTGCTAAGCCCTACATGCCTACCTTTTCCTTCAGTAACTAGGTCCAGGGCTATTTTTGGGCAGGAACGCACAGGAACGGAGTTCCGGCTGGCTTCCAAGTTGGCCACGCCCAGCAGGAAAAGGAATGCATTAGCATAACAGGCCACACCCAACAGCAGAAACTCATTAGGATTGGCTACATTAGGGGTGTGTGGCCTAACATGCAAAGGAGTTCCTGCTACAAAAAAAGCCCTGGGTTTGGACAACAAACAAGGTAAGCAGAATAAGAAGCAGAAGGTGGGTGTGGCTGGATGAGCCCATGTTTGGTAACATGGGGGTGTGGCCTAATATGCTAATGAGTTTCTGCTGTTGGGTGTGGCCTATTATGCTAATGAGATCCTGCTGGGCTTTTTCTACAAAAAAGCCCTGACTAGGTCTTATGCCTCCGTTTTGCTGCCTTACCATGGCATCTACTAGGGGTTACTCTGCTTAACTTTGAACTGAATCTGTCAGTGCTTCAAGAGCTTAACACCTGTGCTGTAAGAACCTTCAGTAAGTGTATTTAGGAAGAATCAGGTGTGGGAGCTGTGTAGGTCTGAAACAGCAGAACAAAGTTCGAGTCCAGTGGCACCTTTCAGACCAACAAAGTTTAATTCTGGGTATAAGCTTTCGTGTGCACACACACACTTCTTCCGATACATTGAAATGGAAGTTATCAGTCCATACATATAGGTAGAGGGTGGGCAGCAAATTAGCATACAGCATAATAAACAGGGGTATTTGTGGGCAGGGACGCACAGGAACAGAGTTCCGGCTGGCTCCTGAGTTGGCCACGCCAACAGGACCTCATTAGCATAATAGGCCACACCCAATAGCAGAAACTCATTGGGATTGGCTACATTAGGGGTGTGTGGCCTAACATGCAAAGGAGTTCCTGCTACAAAAAAAGGCCCTGGGTTTTGACAACAAACAAGGTAAACAGAATAAGAAGGGAAAGGTGGGTGTGGCTGGATGACCACACTTCTGGTAACATGGGGGTGTGGCCTAATGTGCTAATGAGTCTCCTTTCCCTTTCCCTTCCCCCCCCCAACAGACACCCTGTGAGGTAGGTGGGGCTGAGAGAGCTCTTGAGAGGACTGCTCGTGAGAGAACAGCTCTGAGAGAGCCATGACTGACCCAAAGTCACACCAGCAGCTGCATATGAAGGAGTGGTGAATCCAACCCAGTTCTCCCAGATTAGAGTCTGCGCTGCTAACCACTGCACCAAACTGATGCAAGGACCAAACAGGAATAACAAGCTTAGGTTATCAGAACAAAGCCACCCAACCCGTTGCACTTCTTCCCGTCACTTTCTTCCCAGAAGTGAATGTGGGGTAAGGGCCAGAAGACTTAAGACTCCATTTTCCAGGTGAGTCCACATCTCTCTACTTCAGCTAAGGTTGCCAGCTCTGGGTTAGGAAATACCTGGAGATTTGGGGGGGTGGAGCCTGAGGAGGGTGGGGTTTGGGGAGGGGAGGGACTTCAGGGGAGTATAATGCCATAGAGTCCACATTTTGAGTTCCTGGTTACCATAATTTATTTATGAATAACTACTGCGTGACTCAAGTGGTTAAGATGCTGAACTGCAGGCTGTGGAAGGTCGGTAATTCAGAAGTTCGAGACCCGAGTGGGCCGCATGACGGAGGGAGCTACCGTCTCTAGTTCCAGCTCCTGCCAACCTAGCAGATTGAAAGCAAGAAATTGCAAGGAGATAAATAGGTAAGTTCGAAAGCAAGAAATTGCAAGTAGATAAATAGGTACCACTTCGGTGGGAAGGTAACAGCGTTCCGTGCACCTTGGTGTTTAGTCATGCCGGCCACATGACCACGGAAACGTCTTCGGACAGCGCTGGCTCTTCGGCTTTGAAACGGAGATGAGCACCGCAACCCTAGAGTCGGATTCGACTGGCTTTCGAGCAAGGGAACCTTTACCTTTACCTTTTTTACTCTATTTGAATAGGTTTAGATCACTATACTCATTGATTGTTGAATATATTTTTCGTTATTTAGGCACGGTTTGATCTTTTGTATCTTCTGTACTGCTTACTCCCTTCTGTGCATCATTACCTGGAAGTTGTCAACCCTATCTGCAGCTCCCACACTGACACCTCTACCTCCACGGCCTCGGCCTCCTCTCCTTCCCTTGTCCTCTCCGTTAATGAGATGCGTTGGAAATGAATGCCACCCAGTTAGTGATATGACTGACACAGCCAGAACGGCGGTTTATGACCACACAAAAGTTCACATCGTTGAAGAGCAAAGTATGCAGATAACAGCACCACGCCACGTTCGTGACACACAGGAGGACTTCAGTGAAAAAGGACTACAGCTGCACACCCAAGCAAGATATTTGGCGTCAGAAAGCAGATGGGCATCTGGAAATCAGGTAACCTTAATCTGAACGCCATTGTCCCAACAAAAAGAGTAGAGAGGAAAAGGGGGGAGGTGCTATGTTGCATGCAGGCTGGACCGTAAACATTTGCACGCTGGAAATGAACGAACTGTTGTGACCA
>NW_015161161.1:0-2644 GCF_001447785.1 Gekko japonicus
GCGAAGGAAGCTGCAAATGCCACTGTCCAGCCGTGAGTGTGTTGTTGGCTTTTGGGCCAGGTGCACCTCGTGGCACACACTTCAAGGGTGCATAATTCTCCCCTGTCCCTTTCCCCTCTCTTGATCTCTTTTTGTCTCTGATTGCCTCCATTAAGGGTGTCCCTTTGCTTATCATAAGTGAAAATATGTCTCAGCTTGTTTATGAACAATAAACGGGTTCTTGTAGCACATGTTAATCACAGCGATGCACCTTTAATCTGAAGTGCTACCCCCAGCTCCAGCAGGGACTCATTTAGATTACTTGTTTGTAGCAATAATACCTTTTTAATATGTTAAACGAGCAGGCAAATGAACCTGCGGCTCACTTATGAGTCTTTAAAGGCAGCCCTTCCTGGCCGGCTGAAGGTCATTCTCTGGGCAGATTTACGAGTCGCTCTCAGGGCCCAGCTATCATTGCAGGTCACCCCCGTTGCTGCCTCTGCATATTAAAAAGGCCCTGGCAAGCTGGAAGCTGTTGTGAAGGGTGTAACCTGTTGGATAAGAGTGGCTCCTGATCCCCGGACCACTGCAAATGAGCGGAAGAGGCAGCCGGGCCTCTGGGACAGCCCTTCCCTCCCTCCGTGCAGCACACGGCGGTGCCATCTTGAGGCCAAGCAAGACGAAAGGTGGGATGGAAATCAATGCAGGAGGGGTTCTCTCTGCATGCCCTCAAGACGGCAGCTGTGACCTGAGTCTCCTCAGGTTCCAGCGAGGGTACCCAGGCTTTATTGCAGAAACACCCCCTGCATGCTCTCGCTGCCTGCCACTTTCAGTGGCTCGGCCAGCACCTCTTCTTTGGATACTTCAGTAGATGGCTGGATGGACGCAGTGCCATGGCTATGCCTCTGGATTCTCCTTGCACCAGTCCCCTCCACTCCGCCACCCCATGGACAATGTTTGAAGAACCATCTCTTTCCATATGTCCCTATCTGTTGGCTACCCCACAGCTTAGGGTGGCCCGTCTGGCATTGACCAGAGCCCTGGCCTTTTCCATCAAGGCTCCAGATCGGTGGAATGGGCTCCCTGAAGAGGTGAAGGGGACCCCCAATCCTGGGAGATCTTCAGGAGGCACTGGAAGACCTGCCTGTTCACCAGGGCTTTCGAGGGGGTTTGAACAGCAGGCATCTTTTGAGTGGGGAGGGGGAGATTTGGGGCATGCAATTTTAAGAACATAAGAGAAGCCAGTGTTGCATGGAGCCAATGGCCCATCCAGTCCAACACTCTGTGTCACACAGTGGCCAAAAATACCAGGGGCCATCAGGAGGTCCAGCAGTGGGGCCAGGAAACTAGCACACCTACCCCCCCCAAGCACCAAGAATACAGAGCATCCCTTGCCCCTGACCGAGAGTTCGTATCTACACCTTGTGCCTAATAGCCACTGGTGGACTTCTGCTTATCTTTGGTTTTAGCTACAGATGTTTCAACTATTATTGTAAGCCAACATATAAACATAAGAGAAGCCAATGTTGGGTCAGGCCAATGGCCCATCCAGTCCAACGCTCTGTGTCACACAGTGGCCAGAAATACCAGGTGCCATCAGGAGGTCCAGCAGTGGGGCCAGGACACTAGAAGTCCTCCCACTGTCCCCCCCCAGCACCAAGAAGACAGAGCATCCCTTGCCCCAGACCGAGAGTTCCTATCTATCCCTTGTGGCTAAGAGCCCCTGATGGACCACTGCTCTGTATGCACCTTGAACCAAGAGGGAAAGTGGGCTACAAACAAACAAACAAACAAATAGAAACCACGTTAATGCGTCTGGGAGAACAAGGCCTGGCTGACCTGTATGACCATCACAAATAAGAAGCAGCAGCAGGTACCAATAAATAGGCCACAAATGTTATGGCAGAAAGGATAATCATAAAAATGACTGGATGGGAAATGGGAAGTGTGAGGGTGTGTGTGGGGAGTCTGGCTAGAAATGTAATGGGGGCAAAAACAATAGAAAGGGAGTTGTTGGGTGGGCCTGAGGAAGAAATAATTTGGAGTAAAGAAACCCTGACCTGGACGGTTCGGGTTAGCCCATTCTCATGAGGTCTCGGAAGCTAAGCAGGGTCAGTCCTGGTTAAGACGTGGATGGGAGACCCCCCAAGGAAGCCCAGGGTCACTCTGCCAAGGCAGGCAATGGCAAACCACCACTGAATCTCTCTTACCTTGAAAGCGCTATGGGATCACTGTAAGTCAGCTATGATTGGATGGCCCAGGCAAGCCCAATCTCATCGTATCTCGGAAGCTAGGCAGGGCAGGTCCTGGTTAGTCTTTGGATAGGAGACCAACCAGGAAGTCTACGGCTGCTATGCAGAGGCAGGCAAGGGAAACCACACTGAGGCCCCGGTCACATGGAGAATTTGCCACGTGAAAGGCACGAATGTCAGGAAGATTTTCGGGGAACGATCACACCACAACATCTGGGAAGCGTAGCGCACCCGTGGCCAACCCGTGGCGTCCCGCCAAAGATGCGGCATTAGAAAGTACCAAGGAAAGTGCACTAGTATTCAGAAAATGCGTGGCACAGGCGGCCGTCTGATCGCGGGAGCGCTAGTATCCCGTGGCATCCAGCAAACCGTGGCATCCTGGCACCCGTCACAAACCAGATGTTTTTCGTAAG
>NW_015161162.1:0-2656 GCF_001447785.1 Gekko japonicus
ACTCCAACTGTACTGTGAGCTGTGGTTCTATAAAATACTGTACTCTGAGCTTAACACTTTAATGGTTCCTTATCCCTAGCTCAGGAAGACAAGCAGCGGGGATCTTGTACTAAGGAAGGCAGGAAAGATGGAACAATCTGATTTTCCAAGAAATGTTTGTGTTGGGTATTACAAGTTGAAAACACTTAGTATATCTGGGCTTACGGTAAATGTTTGTTTATGTTACTCACAGGAAGTCACATGTTTCTCATGTAACCAATGTTCTTTAGATGTAGAAAGCCCGGGAATTTTCTCCCTGATCTAGGAATTTGATTGGGACTAAAGTGTCAAGGTGTATTACCATTTTATGGCTTCTCTTCCCGTCCCTCTTTGTTTGGTGTTCTGAAGAAGAAGAAGAGTAGCCATAATCTCTCTCTTCTAGTTTTGTCTTTGTAGAGTAAGGATGTAGCCGATTATGCTCTGTTGTTATTTTCATCCCAGTTACTCTCAGTCTGAATTATTTTACTCTGGCTCTGCTGGACTAGCTTATCTCTGCTAAATACAATTTTTTCAATATCTCACTATTACCCAACAGTTTGCCCACCTCTTTCTATCCCAGGAGACCAAAGATCAGATTAGTGGTCCATCTAGCCCAGCCTCCTGTCTCACACAGCAGCCAACCAGTTCTTCTGGAGGTCTAGCAATAGGGCACAGAGGCCCTTCCCCTGATGTTGCCTCCTGGCGCTGGGATTCAGAGGTTGACTGACACTGAATGTGGAGAGGTTCCCTTCAGTCACCTAGCTAGTAGCCACTGATAAACCTCTATGAATCTGCCTAATCCCCTTTCAAAGCCATCTATGCCTGTAGCCATCACTGCATCCTTTGGCAGTGAATTCCACGCCTTCGTCACTCACTGTACAACAGAGTATTTCCTTTTGTCCGTCCTGAATCTGCTGCCCATCGGCTTCATTGGATTGCCCTCAAATTCTAGTTTTTTGGGAAAGGGAGAAAAAGTTCTTTTTGGCAACTCTGTCTACTGTTAGGCCTCGGCCCCCTCCTCCCTTGGAAGGACGAGCTTGGCACCTATAAACAGGTGACACAGGCAACCTTCCCAGGACCGTAGTGACAGCGAGGCATCTGGGGGCAAGGCCCCCCGACTTAACTGGCAAGGCCCCCCAAACTTCCCATCCAGCCCCCGAGTGGCGGAGGGTGTGGGGAAGGAGCCAGGTATTCCTGCACAGATGTCTGGCGCAAAGGGCTGGCTATGGTGGCTATGCAGAGCCAGGCAGCACCCATTTCCTCCAGAAAGTCTGTTTCCCCCGGAAAGTACTTGTCGCTGGCAGGCTGCGATGTGCTTTCTGGCACAAGGGGCTGGCTGTGGTGGTGCGAGAGGCCACTGCGAGGAGGAGGAGGAGGAGGCGACTAAAAGGCCCAGGTGGTGGAAACTGCAGAGCCGCTCGGGATGGGAGTAGGGGTGCCCCCTGACTAAAAAAACTTGAACCTTCCCTTTCTTAGCATCTCACAGGGTCATTTACTCAAGACACTTCCCTAGTCTGCAGATAGGATCAAAATAGTGGAATGTGCACCATCAAATATTGACCAGAGGCTTGTCTGAAAAACTGATCTTAGAGGTGCAGAGGTCTGGATACATCTGACGAAGAGAACTGTTTTTCTCGAAAGCTTATGCTACAATAAAGTTAGTCTTAAAGGTGCTACTGGACTTTTTACTATTCCTAACCAATTTATGGTGATCCCAGCGAGGGACTTTCAAGGCAAGTGAGAAGCAGAGGTGGTTTGCCGTTGTTTTCTTCTGCAGAGCCCTCCTTGGTGCTCTCTCATCCAAGTCCCAATCCTGCTAATTTCCTAGATCTGACGAGATCGGGCTATATACTATGCCACGTGCCCTCTCACTCACTGACTTTGCTTTGCAAAGTTTTAGAAGTTCCCTTTTCAGCTTTTAAAAAACATGTTGATTGATTTATTGTGTTTGGGAGTGCTTGAAAAGCCCTGACTGGATAGGGCAGGCCGGCGTGATCTCGCCAGATCTCGGAAGCAAGCCACGTCTTTTATTAGTCTCCTGCCACAAAAAACCCTGCAGGGACTTGACGGCATTTCCCACCACTGCCAGTGCTTGGAGAAGCTCAACAAACCCTTCATTAAAAATGTAAGAAAGGATTTGGGCCATTCCTTCTATTTTGTTTAAAATATTTATGCTCTGCCTTCCCACTTGCAAATCCGCTTTTGCACTCAACATTTAAAATGCCCTTTTTATGTCTCAGGCACCTCCCGGAAGAGTAGAAGAGGCCGTGAAATATGCCATAGACCTCGGGTACCGCCACATAGACTGTGCCCACTTTTATAAGAACGAGGAAGAGATTGGGAATGCCATCCAGCAGAAAATCAAGGAAGGAATTGTGAAGCGGGAAGACCTCTTCATCGTCAGCAAGGTAATGTTGTTGGAGAAGACGTTAGCTGTGGAACCCTGGAAAAGGCTGGCAGACAGACCAGGCTTGCTTTGCATGGCCTCCTTTGCATCCAAGACCTGTTTCGCGTCTCTGGCTTTCTGGACACGCACAGTCAGGGATCCTTTTGAGAGCCAGTTTGGTGTAGTGGTTAGGAGCTCAGACTTTAATCTGGGAGAACCCGGCTCGATTCCCCACTCTTCCACATGCAGCTG
>NW_015161163.1:0-2501 GCF_001447785.1 Gekko japonicus
GCATTCTTGGTCTGAAAGCTCTGTTTTGACAGAGTAACAGAGCTTTCTGTTTGCCCTGCAGAAAATTTACACAGAAAAAAAGGTTTTATTTACAGTTTCAGTAACTGGAAGAAAGGCTCCAACACTTAATTAATTCTGCAGACTCTGCAAAACAGTTGTTTGGGAGGGCATTTTTACAAAGCTAATATAGAACAGGACTGTAGTCTATGCCACAGTGTATGCTATATATCTGTTTGTCGTATGCTCTATCATGCTCTTACCACATTGTTTTCATTTTTTTGCAATTCCGTTTTCTGCATTGTTTGACATAGCATGTCTGATACTTCTTTGCACTTTTCCATTTTTTTTAATCTTAGACCTATTACATTGCTTTTTAGATCTCTAGTGCTATTTGATGACATGGTTTTATATCATGTAATCCACCTTGAGTCTCAAGTAGAAAGGTAAAGGTAAAGGTTTCCCTTGGTCGAAAGCCAGTCGAATCCGACTCTAGGGTTGTGGTGCTCATCTCTGTTTCCAAACCGAAGAGCCAGCGCTGTCCAAAGACATTTTTGTGGTCATGTGGTCAGCATGACTAGACGCGAAGGCACACGGAACGCTGTTACCTTCCCACCGAAGTGGTACCTATTTATCTACTTGCAATGTCTTGCTTTCAAACTGCTAGGTTAGCAGGAGCTGTGGCCAGAGACAGGAGCTCACTCCGTCATGTGGCACTCAGGTCTCGAACTGCTGAACTACCAATCTTCCACAGCCTGCAGTTCAGCGTCTTAACCACTTGAGCCACCGCAGCCCCATTCAAGTAGAAAACTGGTCTGTAAATAAATAATGATAGACTGCCCACCACTGTATTCATCCCCCCATTTTATGACTCTGCCCCCCCGCCTCCTGGTGGTTGCTAGTTTTGGCCTGGCAACTGTCGCTGCAGTAGATGTCAACTGTGCCACCTTAGGTGGGAGACCAACTGGAAGGAGGTGATGGGAAAGTTCTAGAAGACTCTCAGAGAGTTGTCTGCTGTTTTGGCTGATCATAATAAAAGGTACCAGTTTGTTAGTCGAATTATGTTCCTTCTTCTACCCTGGTCTGGTGTAACAGAATGAGAAAGCAGAGAAGGGATCATTAGGCCTTTTCCCAGCCTCCTTTGTCTCAACAGGAAGGTCTGTGGCAGAACATGTTGGTGGCTCCAGGGCAGTAGCTGAAAGCCTCCAGCTTGCAAGGCCTAGTGGACCTTTGTTTTCTCGCTCTTTGCCACGGCAGAGGCTGGTCCGGGAGCCTGTTTGGCTTTCCCCCTCCAGCATTCCCTCGGCTGCCTTTTTAAAGTATGTTTCTCCAAAAGCTGAAATGGTTTTGAGATTGTATTCTTCATTAAAGAGACAGATGCAAGTAAGAAAGCATCTTGCTCCCTTTAGGAATGGATCCAGGAGAAGGGGGACTTGATTGCAGGATGTCAGTTACATCCATCAAGAGTTTTATGTCTGTTGAAGGGCCTATCCGTGTGTGTGTGTGTGTGTATTTTCTTACTCACCTTGAGAAGCAGAAGTGAGAAGATGCGTATCAATTTTATATGGCAGCAAGACACATTCAACAGGTTTTGTTTGCGCCTAGGGTTAAGAAGAGAAGAGAGAAGAGATTGGATTTGTGCCCTGCTCTTCACTGCCCAAAGGTGTCTCAGAGCGGCTTACAAACTCCTTTCCCTTCCCCTCCCCACAACAGACACCCTGTGGGGTCGGTGGGGCTGGGAGAGTTCTGACAGAAATTGCTCTTTTCCAAGGACAGCTCTTATCAGAACTATTTCTTGCCCAAGGTCATCCAGCCAGGTGCAAGTGGAGGAGTGGGGAATCAAACCCGGTTCTCCCAGATTAGAGTCCTCGCACTTAACCACTACACCAAACTGGCTCTCTGCAGGCTGTGGAAGGTCAGTAGTTCAGCAGTTTGACACCCAAGTGCCGCATAACGGAGTGAGCTCCCGTCTCTAGTTCCAGCTCCTGCCAACCTAGCAGTTCGAAAGCAAGAAATTGCAAGTAGATAAATAGGTACCACTTTGGTGGGAAGGTAACAGCATTCCGTGCGCCTTGGTGTTTAGTCATGCTGGCCATATGACCACGGAAACATCTTCGGACAGCGCTGGCTCTTCGGCTTTGAAATGGAGATGAGCACCGCAACCCTAGAGTCGGACTCGACTGGCTTTCGAGCAAGGGAACCTTTACCTAGTGTTGTCAACAGGCCTGGAGAAAAATATCCTGCCCCTTTAATAAAGGCTGAATAGGAAGTTATTTACGAGATGGTATTTCTTACCTCTATGTCAAGGAAACCTTCAGCTGTCCACCTTCGGGGGTTTTCTCCTAGAGGCTCTGGGGTGCAGGGAGCCTCAAATGCAGACAGGACCATGGGGGCTCCACCACCCTTGAGGAGTCTTTGACTGATTCCACAATGTCAAATCCCCCCATGCCTGCACTTCTATTGATCCACGGTTTCCCCTGGTTTCCGCAGATGATTTTGCCCTC
>NW_015161164.1:0-1357 GCF_001447785.1 Gekko japonicus
TTCAGAGTAGCAGCAATCTTTTTCTCACTACAAACTCAAACCCTACAAGTGAGTACAAGGACATTTTGAGACAATTCAGGACAGTGCCCATTGCCATGATGAGCCCATAGAAAATGCAAAGTTATGCCACCTAGGATTTTTATATACCTCACATTCTTAGCACACTTCTTAGAAACTCCACCTTAAAAACACAGAAATTCAGAACAAATTATTAATAAAACAAGTCACATAATCAAATTAATGGGAAATGACTGCATTCCTGTGCATGGCTAATTTCTGCTCTTCAGGTTCAATTTGCAAAACACACTTGGCTTCACCAAATAACCTTTAGGCTGCTAAAATGCAACTTTAACTGCACCAGGAAGGACATTCCTCTTTCTAATTTCAAATCTATCCATGGCAAATGGAAATGAGACCAGCAAGTAGCACGTCCCTGAATGCAGGAATGTTCTCCTGTTGGCATCTTAGTGTGGCCATTGAGAGCCAGCTTGATGTAGTGGTTAAGAGTGTCAGACTGGTATCTGGGAGACCCAGGTTCGAATCCCCTCTTGTGCCATGGAAGCTCGCTGGGCAACCTTGGGCCAGTCACCTTCTTTCAGCCTAACCTATCTCGCAGCGTTGCTGTGAGGCCAAAATGGAAGAGAGGAGAGCGGTGTAAGCAGCTTTGGGTCCCCATCAGAAAGGTATAAATGAAGTTAATAAAATTTTTATAAATCATGTGAGATTTGTGTCCATTCATATTTTTAGTCACATGACAAACTGCAAAAGCATACAGAAGGGAGCTAGTTGCAGTTAGTTCGGTGACTAAAGCAATCAAAGGGGTATATCAAAAAGCTGTTCTGGCAGGTTTTGGGATCTCAAGACCGCTGATCAGAACAGGAGACTGAGACCAAGACTGCAGTTTGGGAATCTGAAAGAACTGAGGAGAGACTAAACCCACAAGCAATGTTCCCTCTAAGCTGTGGAGTCTTGTGAGCAAAAATTCTACTTTGTGAGCTACCGGCATTAAAGTTGTGAGCGAGAGATTTGACTGCTGCATAAATTAGTTTGCTTTGGAGCCATCCTTCCTGAGCTCAGACAAAAATGTGTGAGCTGGAAGCTGAAAAACTGTGAGCTAGCTCACACTAACTCAGCTTAGAGGGAACACTGCCCACAAGCCCCTCCAAGGAAATTGCAGGTCAGGGGTCCCCACCCTTTTTGAATCTGCAGGCACCTCTGGACTTCTGGCACGGGGTGGCAAGGTTGACAATCCTCTGTGAGCCGCCCCTTCAAGAATCGCAAGCCTTTCCTTCACTGCTTTGCAGCTCCCCCGCATAAATCTCCCTTCCCAGCCCCACCAAAGAACACGCTGCTGTTT
>NW_015161164.1:1383-2732 GCF_001447785.1 Gekko japonicus
GGGACAGGGTAAAGGCCAGAATGGACATTAAAAAAAAAAGTACCACCAAAAACAGTGGGATGCATCACAGACACTCAAGAACAGTATTTTAGAAGTGAAAATGCAGAACTCTCACACCTTTATTAACCATTTTCAGGCCAAAAAGCCTCAGAAACACCCTGGAACACGCCTGAATGGGCATTAAGCACTACGTATAATATCGCAAAAAGCACTGGGATGCATTACAGACACTTAGGAAAAATATTTTAGAAGTCAAAACACAGAACTCTCGCACCTTTATTCACCCTTTTCAGGCCAAAATGCCTCTGAAACACCCTGGAACAGGCTGAAATGGGCATTAAACAAACAATAGTACCACAAAAAAACGCTAGGATACTTTACAAACACTCCAGAACAATATTTCAGAAATGAAAACACATAATATTCGCCAGGCCAAAATGCTTCCAGAATGGGCATTAAACAAGCAATCGTACCACCAAAAAACAGTGGTATGCGTAACAAACACTCTAGAACAATATTTTTTAAATGAAAAAGCAGAACTCTGACATCTTTATTAACTCATTCCAGGCCAAACCGCCCCCCCAAACACCCTGGGACAGGCCAGGACGGGCATTAAGAAGAAGAAGAGATTGGATTTATACCCCGGCCTTCACTACCCAAAGGAGTCTCAGAGCGGCTTACAAACTCCTTTCCCTTCCCCTCCCCACAACAGACACCCTCTGAGCTAAAAGAAGGAGAAGAGATTGGATTTATACCCCGCCCTTCACTACCCAAAGGTGTCTCAGAGCGATTTACAAACTATTTTCCCTTCCCCTCCCCACAACAGACACCCTGTGAGGTAGGTGGGGCTCAGAGAGCTCTTGACAGAAACTGCTCTTTTTCAAGAACAGCCCTTAGTAGAGCTATGGCTTGCCCAAGGTCATCTAGCCAGGTGCAAGCGGAGGAGTGGAGATTCAAACCCGACTCCCCTTTCCCCATAGGGATCCATGGGAGTAGACCTGGACTCCGTTTTGCCCCATTGGAAATAGTGTGAGTAGACCTGGCCTCCCTGTCACCCATAGGAATCCATGGGAGGAGACCTGGGCTTCCCTCTCGCCTATAGGAACCCATGGAAGTAGACTTGGGCTCCCTTTCCCCCATAGGAATCCATGGGAGTAGACCTGGCCTCCCTGTCTCCCATAGGAATCCATGGGATTAGACCTGGGCTCCTTCTTCCCCATAGGGATCAATGGCAGTAGACCTGGCCACCGCTGCACTTGGAAGTAGACCTGGCCTCCGTTCCACTGTTCACCTCGGCTAACAAACTTCAATCCCCCTACAGCCTGCCCCCCCCCCCCCCCGCCCCCCCC
>NW_015161165.1:0-2534 GCF_001447785.1 Gekko japonicus
GTGAAAACCTTGGTGTCAGGATGCTCCATCCTCGTGTAGATGAAGCTGGCCATTCTCTTTGTGAACCAAATGTCCATTTGGCAGGAAATACCAATGCAGGAACAAAGCAGTGAGGTGTCGGACGTGACCACAAATGATTCTGCAATGGGGGATGTCTCTTCTCAAGCTGTTGTTTCTTACTGCTCACAATAATGGAGGTGTGTGCTTCTTCACCAGGCTGGTAACTGTGTAGCTGAAACCTTATTCACGTGTAAGGCTTGTGCAAGGACCTCCTATGTGTTGCATCACAACAGGTGACTTGGAATGTGCAGTTCTTTGAGCCTCTGTGTGTGTGTGTGTGCACAGTTCATCGTGTTTAGCAATAAATATAAGTCCATCAAGTTCATTCTCTAAGACCTGCACCTCTTTGTCTACGAAATGACCCCTGCCCAGAGCTACCACTGCAGATAGGCCAGGATCTCCTCATCCCATGTGATCCTTTTGCTCTTTAAAGCTAGGTCTCACCCTCTGCTTTATATGTGGGGCAGACCCACATTGATGAGAACTGGTTTCTCACTATCACACTCAGCTGGGCCCAAAGATTTTGATTATGTTAGGCCTACCTCTTTGTCTGTGTGATGTATTTATTACATATATGCAGGGCTCTTTTTGTAGAAAAAGCCCAGCAGGAACTCATTAGCATAATAGGCCACACCCAACAGCAAACTTCATTAGCATATTAGGCCACACCCCTGACAGCACAGCTCATTAGCATATTAGGCCACACCCCACATGTTACCAGAAGTGTGGTCATCCAACCACACCCACCCCCCTTTGATACTTGCGTGTGTTAGTTTATTCAGAAAGGATAGAATCTATGGCTCATGGGGAGGGGCCGTGGCTCAGTGGTAGAGCCTCTGCTTAGCAAGTAGAAGGTCCCAGGTTCAATCCCTAATATCTCCAGTTAAAAGGACCAGGCAGTAAATGATGTGGAAGAAGAAAGACGAGGAGGAGGAGGAGATTGGATTTATACCCTGCCCTTCATTACTCAAATGAGTTTCAGAATGGCTTAGACTCTCCTTTCCCTTCCCCCCCCCCACGACAGAGTAAAGTTGGGCTGAGAGAAAAAAAAGGACTGTTCTTGAGAGAACAGCTCTGAGAGAACCTGTGACTGACCCAAGGTCACACCAGCGGCTGCATGTGGAGGAGTGGGGAATCAGATCCGGTTCTCCCAGATTAGATTCCACGCTTCTAACCACTGCACCAAACTGGCTGTCTGCCTGAGACCCTGGAGAGTCGCTGCCAGTCTGAGTACACAGTACTGACCTTGATGGACCAAAGGACTGATTCAGTATAAGACACTTTTCATGAGTCCCTGCTCAGTTAGTTCTGTTTGTGAGTTAGAATTGTAGAATGCAAATCGCTTGTTTTCTTTGGAATAGTCCCCAAAGGTTTCATTGCTTTTTTACAACTTATAAGGAAGCCAGAGAAGTTGATGTCCCTCACTTGACTTTGACCTTTAGAAACTGAAGGACTCATAATAAATAGCTTAGGCAGCGAAAAGGGTGTCCACTGGGTCTTATACCTCTTCAATAAATGTTGACAGGCAAACGGGAGAGTCTGGATCCGCTACATTATTGTCTGATTTTTCCCAAAGAGCTCAGGGCAGCGTACACCGTTCCCCTCCTCTACTGTAGCCTCACAACAACCCTGTGAGGTAGGTTAGGATGACAGTGAGTGGCCCAAGGTCACTCAGCCACAGGGGGATTGACTTTGTGGAGCAAGAAAAATGGTCCTGTCCCGTGTTCCCTCTAAGCTGAGTGTGAGCTAGCTCACAGGATTTTTAGCCTCCGGCTCACACACTTTTGTCTTTGCTCAGGAAGGAGGGCTCCGGAGCAAACTAATTTATGCAGTAGCCAAATCGCTCGCTCACAACTGTAATGCCAGGAGCTCGCAAAGTAGAACTTCTGCTCACAAGACTCCACACCTTAGAGGGGGCATTGACCTGTCCCTTAAATGGAGGCTTAATGAGATGTTATCTACCAGGTGATGTTACCTACCTTCATGCCATGAAAAGGTTTAGCTGTCCATTTCCACACATTCGGCCTCTGTTAAAGAGACAGGACGCTTTCCTCCAAGCCTGTGGATATCCTTACCCTGAAATTCCATGGCCAAGTGGGGATTTGAACGTGAGTCTTCCTGGTCCTGACCTGGATGGCCCAGGCTACACCAGGGTCGTAACCTGGAGGCAAGCAACAGCAAACCACCTCTGAATGTCTCCTGATTGGATATGATAGTATGATGGGTGGGGGGCTTTCCAAATGCTTTAGACATTCGGCACCCATGCTGGAATGTGCCCGAACGTAGTGGACCAGATGTGCTCTCTGAAACTCATCCCAGGGATGCCCATCGCACTGCGAGAAGAATGGGGATAGGGAGTCTGTGGGGGAACTCTTTGGAAACTGAGACTGGGCCTCTGTTGTCTCTGGTTCATTCTGTATTACCTTATTATTCCTTTCTTTGGTTCATCTTCCCACAAGGCTTTGCAGCCTAGC
>NW_015161166.1:0-2588 GCF_001447785.1 Gekko japonicus
CTCCGTGTTCTTTTACGCCGCAAGACTCTCTCACCCAACTCTAAACTTCCAGCATTTGCCTCCTAAACCAAGCCTAGTTGGGTTTTTTCCTCCACAAGATCATTCAAATGACGTTCTCTTCCCAGCTGAATTTCAAGGCCCCAAAAACAAATCCCTTCAGATCCTTCTAGCAGTTGATCACCAGTGCCCACGTGCTCAGCTCTCTTCTGCAAACAATCCCCCTCATAGTCCAGCACTCAGATATTATATCCTGGAAGAAAATTAGGACATCGTGAGCAACACCCCCCACAGCAGTGATCACCCCCCATCTTCCTAATTCAATACTGAACCAGGGTGTGTTTCAGTGGCGGAGTGTCAGACCTTGACTAGGAAGAAGTAAATCTCTGTGCAAAGATATTCCCATCCTAAGACCGTGGATTTCTGTTTATGTAGACTGGAATATCGCTGCACAGGATGGCACTGTGAGGCGGGATTCAGCGGTCACAACAAACTAGGACTTGTTTAAGCCGCAGTTTATGCAACACACTGTCGTTAGCCTACCAGGTGTAAGTAATAAGATCCCAATTTGCACATAAACCCGGGTTTGTCTGCTTGTTGCCACTTCTCCCACCTACCCCCAGGATGCCATCTCTATGACCAGTGTAACCTGAAAAACGAGAACCCGAGAATTCAGATTTCACATCGGGCCACAAGTAGCAGAAGCGATGATTAACAAAGCAGGTACAAGCCTAGTTTGAAATCCTGTTTTGGCGCACACCAACAAACTGAGATTTGATGGATCGCCTGCATCCGGATGTTAGCGAAATGCTGTGGCTCAGCCCTAGAGCACCTGCTTTGCTTGCAGAAGGTCCCAAGTTTAATCCCCGAAAATCTAGCAGACGATGTGAAAGACCTCCATCCCAGACTGTGGAGAGCCACCACCAGTCTGAGCAGACAAGAATGATCGTGATCACTAGAGATAGCAGAAATTGACAAATTAAGTACAAAATTACAAGGGAAAGACCGCCCTTCACTTGGAGTCTCAGAGCGGCTTACAAACTCCTTTCCCTTCCCCTCCCCACAACAGACACCCTGTGAGGTGGGTGGGGCTGAGAGAACTCTGACACAAACTGCTCTTTTTCAAGGACAGCTCTTATCAGAACTAAGGCTTGCCCAAGGTCATCCGGCAGGTGCAAGTGGAGGAGTGGGGAATCAAACCCGGTTCTCCCAGATTAGAGTCCGCGCACTTAACCACTACACCCTGAGAGACCACATTAGAAAAAGAGTTCCCTGGAAACACCCTAGTAACTGGCTGCCACTGCTCAGGAACCCCCTGAGAACATCTAGACTGACCCACTGAGAAAGTATCCTTCTAGCTCAATACTAGACAAATAATGAAATAACTGGGTAGAAACCCTGGAAAATGTAGCTCCCTTAAGAGACGCCAATGTTGGATCAGGCCAAAGGCCCATCCAGCCCAACACTCTGTGTCACAGTGGACAGAAATACCAGGTGCCATCAGGAGATCCACCAGTGGGGCCAGGACATTAGAAGCCCTCCCACTGTTGACCCCCCCCCCAAGCATCAAAGTTTGATCCAGGATAAGGCCCTACAGGGAAGGCCTCTTTCATTGCTGAGAGACTACATTAGACCCAGGGTTCCCTGGAAACACCCTATTACCTGGCTGCAGCTGCTCAGGGATCCCCCTGAGAACATCTAGACTGACCCACAGAGAAAATATCCTTCAAGCGCAGAACTAGACAACGACGTAACTGGGAAGAAACCCTGCAGGAAGTAGCTCCCTTGCGCTCTAGCTCATGGGTAAGAGATTTAGAGAAATGTCCCAGAGAGGTAAATTTCGTACTAAGCAAAGTCTTAACAGAAAGTTTTATCATAAAAGGGAGAGGGGAAAAATAGGAAAGGGGTGGTTGGATTCAAAAAGTGCTGGGGAAAGGGGGCAAAACAAAATACAGAGAAGAGGCACCCGACACCCAGCACAGAGATTTTCAAATCAAAAGCAGTACAGTTGCACTGACTCAGGTAAGTACATGTTACCAAGGCTATATCAGGTTCCTCAGAGCACGTGCAGAGTTCCTTGCTGTACCCAGATGTAGGAAGAGGTCTCATATCTAATGAAAACCCAACCTCCTGTGGATCCCATTGTGGATTTCCAAATAAGGCAATGGAAAATCCCAAATGTCCAGGTATTGGTGGTCAAAGGAATCTAGTCTAAGCCACCACCACCCGTAAGAGGGACAAGCTGGTTTCGCCAATCCCACTCAAAGACCCATCTCTCATGTCAGAGGCAGTGTTCCCTCTAAGATGAGTTAGTGTGAGCTAGATCACAGTTTTTTTTAACCGCCAGCTCACACATTTCTGTCTTAGCTCAGGAAGGATGGGGCTCCAGAGCAAACTAATTTATGCAGCAGCCAAATGGCTTGCTCACAACTTGAATGCCGGTAGCTCACTAAGTAGAATTTTTTTCTCACAAGACTCCACAGCTCAGGAGGAACATTGGTCAGAGGCTACTGTTACCCGTCAGAGAGGCTACTGTGAACAATCAGAAACATTTATTTTAAAGCTAGGAATAAGGCCCATTGTGAAAATAA
>NW_015161167.1:0-2584 GCF_001447785.1 Gekko japonicus
TATAGAGCTTCTCCATGTTTGACTGCAAAGGACATAATCAAACTGATTTTGGTGTTGCCCATCTGGTGATATCCATGTGTAGAGTCGTCTCTTAGGTTGTTGGAAAAGGGTGTTCACTATGACCAGTGTGTTCTTTTGACAAAACTCTGATTGTATATTTTATATTGTAATGGTCAATGGCCATATACAATAAACTTACTTACTGGTTACTGGACAAAACTCTGTTAGCCTTTGTCTGGCTTCATTTTGTTCGCCAAGGCCAAACTTGTCTGTTATTCTGGTTACCTTTTGACCTCCTACTTTAACATTCCAGTCCCGTATGATGATAAAGACATCTTTTTTGGGTATTAGTTCTATGAGGTGTTGTAGATCTTCATAGAACCAGTCCATTTCATCTGCATCAGTGGTTGGGGCATAGACTTGGATTACTGTGATGTTGAATGGTTTGCCTTGGATTCGGACCAAGATCATACTGTCATTTTTGAGATTGTATCACATTACTGCCTTTCTCACTCTCTTGTTGATTATAAAGGCCACACCATTTTTTCTACTGGATTCTTGGCCACAGTAGTAGATATAATGGTCTTCTGAGTTAAATTTGCCCATTCCCATCCACTTTAGTTCACTGATTCCCAAGATGTTGATGTTCAGTCTTGCCATCTCATTTTTGACCACATCCAACTTACCTTGATTCATAGATCTTACATTCCAGGTTCCTATGCAGTATTGTTCATAGGAAAGATCTTTCATAGAAGAGCCAGTTTGGTGTATCAGCACTGGTTAGGAGTGCAGACTCTAATCTGGGAGAACTGGGTTTGATTCCCCACTCCTCCACATGCAGCTGCTGGTGTGACCTTGGGTCAGTTAAAAGTTCTTTCAGAGGTGTTCTCAAAAGAGCTCTTTCAGCACCACCTACCTCATGGGGTGTGGAGAGGGGAAGGGAAAGGAGATTGTAAACCACTCTGAGACTCCTTTGGATAGTGAAGACATGGCAGTGTATAAATCCAATCTCCTCCTCCTCTTCTTCTTCCACTTCTTTTTCTTCTTCTTGCTTATCCATAAGTTGTTTATTAAAAGTCCCTTTATCCCTGTTTGGTAATATAGTTCCAAAACAAAAGTGTTAACTCCAAGATAATTAATCTCTATTCCTACAAATCTGCCATGTTCAACTATCAGTACCAATTCTGGTTTTAAATGAAGGTTAATATACAGTATAACTCCATTTTTCTTTTCAATATTTGCTGAAATAAATTCTTTACCCAATGATTTATAAGTTAAATACTTTATATCCTTTTTTCTAATTTGGGACCCTTATATGCAAACAATGACTTGCTTTAATGTTGTCAAATGATGAAATATTTTTTCTCTTTTGAGGAGCATTTATATTCCATGTTAAGCATTTGTAATCCATAGTTAAACCCTAAGTCTATAAAAGTCAATAGTAACATCATCTGCTTCAGTGTGCTTCTTTTCCAATTCCTGTTGTAGAATTTGTATAGTCTCTTCTGGGTCTCTGTTTGCATCTCCTCCAACTCTCTTTTAAATCTTTCTAGAAATCATCTTTCCCTTTGGACAGAATTCAGTCTGAATCTCTGTTTGAAAGTAAGAAGCAAGCTTTCCAATTTGTCCCATCGAAATGGGATCCTTTTCTGTTTTAGTTTTTCAGTTAGGAAGGTGTAATCTTTTCTTTTACATAAAATTCTAATAGGTATTTCTTTCAGTACAATTATATCTGTATTATCCATTTTCAATCTTGTATTAAAATGCTGTTGCAAGACTTGGTCTCTTGTCTTCTTCTTAACAAAATGTACCAAAGTGTCCCTTGGGTCATTTCTTGATTTGGCAAATCTAGAATTTATTCTATAAACTTTGTCAGTTTCAGAATCCATATCTTCTTCTTCCAAATCCAAAAAAATTGCCAGAACTTTTGATAATCCTGTCTCTAGTAACTTCATCAGAAATCTCTGGAATGGATCTGAACCTTAAGCAAAATGCTTTCTCTCTCAGCTCCAGTAAGTCAAATTATCTAGTTCTCTATCTATCGCTTCTGTCTAAATCTCTAAAGTTTCCACTTTATCATTGATTTGTTTTACCTCTCCAGATATTTGCTTTATAGAATTTTCCAACTTTTTAATCTCATCCTTCATTCGCTCTTTCATTTTCAATTCTTTCATCTATCTTGTTACTCATCTGATAAAATAAATTCTGGAGCAACTCAGGCGTAACTACTTTTTCAGTGGGTTGATCAATCGAACCCTCCTCCTGGTAGTAGCCAGTGTCAATTAAAGTCTATAAGCAAAAATCTCTCTAACAGGCAAAAAATAAAAGGAAAAAATAAAAGGAAAACAGCTTATGTATCTTCAACACTTTCACTTTCCACAGCTTCTAGTCACATCACCATGACGAGACAACAGTTAAAGTCTTTATCTTATCTTTGTTTATCTTTATCTTATCTTAGATAAAGTCTTTATCTTATCTTTGTTCCAGCAAGTCATCCAATTAGGTACACTCTTGAGCAATAAACAGAAAACAATCCCACACACAGGTTCTGTCTGGTGTTCTTCAGCTAGCAGCTTTATTCCAA
>NW_015161168.1:0-1112 GCF_001447785.1 Gekko japonicus
GGCTTGGGTGGGCAAATACCTGTACAAGGTCAGCAAACAAATAAAAGAGCCCTAATGTTTCTATCTGTCCCTAGATGTCTTTTGGTGTCTGGCCTCAAACTGACTCACCCCTTCTGGAGGAGGGACCCCTCTTTCTGCAGCACCCTCTCCTTAGCTCTGCTCCCTGGGAGTGAACCACTTCCCACTTCGGGCGAGGCCTTTTATCCCTTCTTCCCAGGCAACATCCCCTACTCCCCTGCTGGTGTACGTTTTCCCTCCAAATCCCCTGGTAACCAGTCTAGAGCTGCCAAATGTGGGCGGGGGGCGGGGAATCCCCCGCTTTGAAGCCCCGGTTTCCGACGTGGCGGAATCGGGGCCCGGGGGAACCCCACCCCCGGCATGCGCGTCACTAGCAAGTGATGTAGGCACACCGGGCACGCTGGGGGCGGGGCCACGGCCATACAAGGGAAAACTCTATGGTTCTCCCTTGTATGGCTGTGGCCCCGCCCCCAGCGTGCCCAGCGTGCCTACGTCACTTCCGAGTGCAGTGCATGCGGCGCACAACCCCGACACCGGCCGGGAGCCCCCCGCTCCCAGCGAAGACGGACTTGGCAACCCTAAACCAGTCACAGGGTCCAGAGGGTGCCTGGAAAATATAGACCTAGCAGTTACTCTAATACAGGCTTTCCCAGAGCCACTAGGCCCCATGAACAGGCCCAAGCTCATAACACAAACCAAGTTGTATTTTCGTCTGTTTGGTTCTGGTGCACTGAGTGGAGAAAATACTACTGTCTGAACTGCTGCAAAGATCATCATTGTTCACTTGTCTCAAGTGGTGTGTAGGTTCATCCGGCGCAGAGTATTTGCAAACATCTGGCATAATGATTCGGCCTTCTACAGCTTCTGTGCTCAGTGCCGGAGACTGGGCATTTGCCAGGATTGTATTGTTTGCCACAGTACCCAAAACTTCCATTTTGACTCATCACTGTTCTTTTGTGATGCTTTTGTTGATGTTTGCTGGTACAATGCGTGCTCTCAGCTTCCAATGGATGGATCGCTTGTATTTGGGCTGGAGTTTGCTCACGAGCTCTGCATATTTCCGTGGCTTCTTGCAGAGTTAATGCAGCTTTCTG
>NW_015161168.1:1455-2555 GCF_001447785.1 Gekko japonicus
GGGCTCTGCAACTTACTTGGCTGTTTCTTGCTCCTTGTGGCCCAACTGAGGGCTGCTTGGAGCAGGGGGCGGGGCTTGTTGCATGTGCCCGCCCCCGGGGCTCCTTACTTCCGGAGCTCCGCTCCCGTGCGCTCCCACAGGCAATGACCCCTGCTGGTTAGAGAGATAACATTCACATATTATGTTTCTGGTAGATTCAAAATGTTCTGTGCAATGGTTGTAATGATTCTGACGAGAAGACCTTCTCGGGGGCTTCAGTCAGAAGTCGTCCATGGGGCACGGCCCACCGGGAAGTTCTCCTGTACAAGCCCCGAGGCAATGAATGCAGAAGCTCTGGAGAAGGCAGTGGAGTTCAGCGCAACACTGAGGGAATGAGTGGTTGGGCATCAAAGCAGGTTGTGTGTCGACTGTGGCTGCCCAAGGATGGGTAGGGGTCCTGGGAACCACTAACAGTGGGGGAGGGGAGGAAAAGGAGCCTTGCTAGGGGTCTAGAGGCGAGAGAGGCCAGGTTGGCCAAGTAACGTCCTCATTTCCCACGATGCAGAGATGGGAGAATTGTGTAACAGAGTGTCAGGACCAGGATTTGCGAGCCCCAGGTTCGAATCCCTACTCTGCCATGGGACCTTGCTGGGTGAACTTGGGCCAGCCTTGTACTCTCAGCCTAACCTGCCACACAGGGGTGTCACGAGGATAAAATAGAGAGTGGTAAGCCATTTTGCGACCCCACTGGGGAGAAAAGTGGAGTATAAATGAAGTAAAAATTGGGGTTGTCAGACTCCTGGTCCGACCAGGGGATTCCCCTGGTCTTTGAGGCTCCAATCTACCACCCGCCAGCTGGCTGGCAGAGGAAGCCCCACCCCCAAACAGAGATGTTGCTGCACAACCTCCCTGTTATGATGACGTCACCCGGAAGTGACGTCATCGCATTGCAGCTGTCAGGGGGTGACACTCTAGGTTTTGGGCAAACTGTATGGTTTTGAGGGCAAAAAACTGTTATGTACTGGACTTGAGGCAGCTCTTTTCAAAAGCGATTTGTTTATTCAGCTCAGAACACAGAAACACACAGCTACAAGACTCATAGAACGATGCAACTGTATACA
>NW_015161169.1:0-2910 GCF_001447785.1 Gekko japonicus
CGAGGTATGGAATCCCATTCCAGAGTGTGCAGGCAAAAACAGGAAAAAAAACTCTTTAGTTGGTGGCAATGGTATGTAATGTTGAGATGGGCTGGAAGATGGGTTTATACATGGAGGTTATTCTTTCATTCTAAGAGGATAAGTACCATTATTCTACATAAATTCCAGATGATAACCATGTTGGAAACAAAAATACCTTGAAGACCAACTAAGCCTAACTAACTACCAGCAACTTCTTCAGATGCTGTAGGTGGACATATGTAGACATTTTGTGTAGGAGATTTTTTTTAAGTACCACTTCCTCCCATAATATCCAGTGCATCAGTTAAGATATTCAACAAATATGCCTAATTATATAATTTATATACTTATATAAACAAAATACCATTGAAAGAATTCCAGCAGAAATGGCAAGCTTACTACTCGAATTACGGGAATAGCTTTTTAAAAATTATCTGAATATCATATTAAAGGTGATGACGATATTGATTATAGTTTTAATATTTTTATTTAGTATTCCACTAGTATTTAAATATTTAGTAAGATAGATTTAGACAAACAATTAAGGCAATATTCAGGTTTTAACGATGATTTAATTTTAGCATAGAAGTTTGTTCACCTGTTAAAGATGTAATCTCTCTTGTTTTTTAATCTCTCTTATTGTTAATACATTATTCCTAACATAGGAAAGTTCTTGTTTATTCTATTAAAGAAACAACTCATCCTAAAACACTGTAATATTGATGTTTTATCGGTCTGCCCCTATATTTGAAATATGTATTACATCTGATAATACATCTGATTTTACTTGTATGTAACAACCCATGCTGCGTCTCACCCATAATATTTGATAAATTTGATGAATCTATATTTTTCCCTACTCCCCTTCCCTTTTGTATCCCACTTTTTTTGAGAAAATAAAAAATTAATTACAAAGAAAACCAAAAACAAATATGCCTTTAGAAGTGAGGCAGATGGCAACCAGAGATCGGATTTTTCAATGGTGGCACCTTACCTACTCTAATTTATTTCTGTTGACATGCTTTTTATACGGTTGCCAACTCCAGGTTGCAAATTCCCTTGGGATCTTGAGGTTGAGGATGGAGTTTGTGGAGGGGAGGGACCTTGCCAGGGTATAATACCGGAGAGTCAACCCTACAAAGCAGCCACTTTCTCCAGATGAACCAATATCTGATTCTGGAGATCAGTTATAATTTGGAGAGCTCTCCAAGCTCCACTAGGAGGTTGGCAAGTCTAGCTTTTAGCCTGAGAAATGTTTAAGACTCATTTTAGCTGATACATTTTTGTTTTTGTTGTTGATTTATGCTTTGACTGTGTTTTGGATCCTGGGTTTTAATACCTTTTGTAACGTTTTATATTTTTATTATGTTTATTTTGAGAGCTGTCTTGGGCAGGTTCCCTGAAGAGGTAGCATAGAAATTTCCCTAATTAAATAAATAAATAAATAATACATGATTGTATTTCACACTGTGCTTCTTGCATTTCAGGACCCTAGACTGCTCACCTACTGCAGTTGTGGTCTATATGTTTTTATTAGATTTATTAGATTTAAATTTACATTTCACCTGGTACTTCCTGCATTTTATGTCCTCTGGGCCCTATTGTTTGTTTGTCTTCCATACCTCTACATAAAATGATTGCACAGTGAGGATCCACTTACTACATCTGCTGGAATAACATCGTATTAGGATTGAAGGTGGCAAAAGTTTCAAAGGTGGCACAAGACTCAAAATCTGTTGACCCTGACATGGAAATTGAAGAATATTACCAACATATTCTGAGGAATATTACTGTCATATTATGTGACTTATGAGTTATGCCTACACAAAAGTCTGTTGACCTAAAACCTTATGCCACCTTAAATCACAGGTCCCCAAGGTGGTGCCCATTGGCACCATGGCACTTGCCAAGTCAAGAAGAAGAAGAGGAGGAGGAGGAGGAGGAGGAGGAGATTGGATTTATACTCCGCCCTTCACTCGGAGTCTCAAAGTGGCTTACAAACTCCTTTCCCTTCCCCTCCACACAACAGACACCCTGTGAGGCGGGTGGGGCTGAGAGAGCTCTTTCCAAAACTGCCCTTTCAAGGACAGCTCTTGTCAGAACTATGGCTTCCCAAAGGTCATCCAGCAGCTGCAAGTGGAGGAGTGGGGAATCAAACCCGGTTCTCCCAGATTAGAGTCCGCACACATCTGGGAGCAGATGGGGCTTTTGCCCAACAAGATTTTTGATTGGCCACTGGATATTTGATTGCCTGTGCAGATTTTTAAAAATGCTGCTTTGGCAGCAACTGCCACCACAGCACGAAGATCTTCACTGTGTAACTGAAGGTAAGCTCTGGCAGCCATTCTGTGGCTGGCTCTGCCTCCTGCAGCAACTATTTTGTAGCAGCCATTTTGTGCCTGTGCCCACCACAGTGTGTCAGAATTTCAAAGGTGCCCACAGGTTCAAAACTTTTGGGGACCCCTGTATTAAAGGTTAACATGCACTTGTATATCTGGTATTCTGCTATCTGTTCACACAAGAATGGATAACATTTTGTGTGCAACTGTGAAGTGAGAAGGTATTTTTACTCGTCTGTGTGTTGTGCAGTAGTAATTTTCACCTTTGGAATGCAAAAATAGTTGGAAATGTTGAACTCGCCATCTGGAGTATATCAACTTCTCAGCCTTTTGATCACCAGTCCTTGTTAAGGCACCAGTTATTGCACTGGTCCTTAGGAAGAAAGTCAAAAGGTCAGTACAAGCCTGCTAGTATAGGTTGAAAGCAAAGCAAGAGCATAATTTTAGTACCTTACAAAGTGCACTGTCTAACTGTGAACTGTACATCTCTTTCCTCATTACAAATATGCCGGTAGCTGTCATCAATATATCCTCATTCTTTTTTTTACTT
>NW_015161170.1:0-1984 GCF_001447785.1 Gekko japonicus
AGTTACTGGTAAGCAACCTGTTTTTCTAAATCATTGTGCCGCACGAGAGCTAGCGGACAAGATGGAGGCCATGAAGAAAGGTAGTGTCTCCATGAGGCCTTTACCGGTGGCGCTATTTTCAGTTGTCTGTTGTTTGTGTTGCAAGCTTTCGGGGGGGGGGGGGCCAGTGGGGTTAGGCGGGCGCATAAGTAGATCAGACCAAGCGTGTGAGGACATCCTACCTAGTGCTAGTTAAGCGTCTGGCTGGCTCGTGAATATAGGTCACAGGACGACTCTACTGTCAAGGCTTTCAGCGGAATGGCTGAACTGTGGCACTGATCTCTGTGGCGTGGAGATCCAGGCGTCATCCCGGAAGACTTCCAGCCTGGACCTGGGGGTTGGCATTGGCGATTGTAGTGAGAATGGCGAGAGCGACACAAATAGTTCTTATAATGCATGGCCTGTAAGCGAGTGGCTGAGTACTTTTAAAAATTCCGGAAAATGCTGTGTTTTTATTTGTGTTTCAGGAAGAGACGAAGATCCCTGGGGGGGGGGACTTGGAAGGGCTCAAATGGGCCGTCAAAAGGACCCCCAAAAGATAATCAATGACCCAGAGGCCGTAAGTTTCCCCAAACAACACGGGGAGAAAGGGAAAGTAAGAACTGAACGTACTCAAAAAGCACCCCAGGACCATCTCCGGGATGAAAAAAGGCCACCTACCTCACAGGGTGTCTGTTGTGGGGAGGGGAGGGGAAAGGAGTTTGTAGACTGCTCTGAGACACCTTTGGGTAGTGAAGGGCGGGGTATAAATCCAATCTCTTCTTCTTCTACAGGTTCTACATCTCCCCAAAATTGAGCTGCCAAGCAGAGGCCTCTCGTTGGGCCCACAAAGGGATATCTCCCATAGGAGCTCCAGGTGCACCATTCCCAGGACGCCTCCGCCAACTCCCGCCTGACTGCCCCAGGTTCAGTGGTTCATTGGGTCTCTGGGAGGGGTCCATGCCCGGACATGAGGGAGCTCAGGAGGCCGCCTGAGTGGACTTCTGCATCGTGCTGCCACAGCAAAGTGACACAAGGGAGCTCAGGGCTCAACTCCTCTTCTCCTCCCTGCTCACTTCGAGGAGGTTGAGGGCACGCTAACTACCTCCAGCCACTTCCTGATGGAATCCAGCAGGATAAAGAAAAGTTGCTCCTGGAACGGTCCTGCAACGTCCAAGTGTAACTGGGACCAGGGGCGGGGGGAAGATTCCCAGGCCCATTCCGGGGCTTGGGAAGGCTCTGGCCGAGACGCCTGGCAAGGTTGGCACCTCTTCACCACGTCCTCTATGTCCCGGTCCAACCCCGGCCACCAGACGTAGCTCCGGGCCAATGCTTTCATGCGCACCACCCCAGGATGCGCTTCGTGCAGGGCGGTGAGGACCCGTTCCCGTAAGGGCTTAGGAATGACCACCCTACTTCCCCACATGACACATCCCTTGTGGACGGACAGCTCATCCTTCCGAGAAGCAAAGGGCGTAAAATCAGGGTCTCCTTTGGCCGTGGGCCACCCCCTTACCACCCAATCCACCCAGGCACCTCCTTTTTGTGTTCCATTATTTCCTCTGTCGCCTATTCCGTCTGTACAGCATCAATGCCCGAGGGGGGGGCTATGATGGCTAAAATTGGAACCATTGTGACACACACACCCCGCTTAGCACACAAAGGGGCCTCAGGAGGGGATAAAAGGGGGGTCGGGGGCCCCACCTAACTTCAGTGAGAGACGGGTGAGGAGGCGCGATCGAGTTGAAGGTGGAGGTGGATTTGGAAGTGGAGAGGTGGACTGGAGTAGTGGATGGAGTGGACGGCGCAGATTGAGTTGAAGGTGGAGGTGGGTTTGGAAGTGAAGAGGTGGACGGGAGTAGTGGACGGAGTGGACCGCGGAGTTTGAGTTGAAGGCGGAGGTGGATTTGGAAGTGGAGAGGTGGACTGGAGTAGTGGACGGAGTGGACGGCACAGATCGAGGTGA
>NW_015161171.1:0-445 GCF_001447785.1 Gekko japonicus
GCCCCCGGGCCACATGTTGGACACCCCTGTTGTAGAAGGTCTGCAATGGGAAGTTCCTTCTGATGTAGAAGCTTCCTAGCACATGCCGCCTGGCCTATAGTGAAATATGTTATTGGTTGCTGGAAACTGGGTATTGGCAGGAACAGTCAAATTACTCTGAGTGTAGATGCCAGCCTCCAGGTGGGACCTGGGGAATCTCCTGGAATTACAGTTTATCTCCAGAGTACTGAGATGGGAGGAGGAATTGTATTTATAGTCTGCCCTTAACTTGGAATGTCAGACCAGTTTTCAATCTCCTTCCCTTCTTCTCCCCAGATACCCTGTGAGGTAGATGGGGCTGAGAGCGCTCTGAGAGAACTGCTCTTGAGAGAACGGCTTTGAGAGAATGGTGACTGCCCCAAGGTCACCCAGCTGGCTGCATGTGGAGGAGAGGGGAATCAAACCC
>NW_015161171.1:824-2293 GCF_001447785.1 Gekko japonicus
GGTGGGTGGAGGAGACAGGGGGAACCGGCGGGATGGGGGGGTACTTACCTCCTCCTGCTGCTTCCTCCTCTTCCTCCTCGGTGTGGAGCTCCCCCCCGCGAGTATCGCGGGTCCGCCCCTTGTATTTATCTACTTGCAATTTTTTGTTTTTGAACTGCTAGGTTGGCAGGAGCTGGGGCCAGAGACAGGAGCTCACTCCATCATGCGGCACTTGGGTCTTAAAATGCCAGAACTACTGACCTTCCAGTCTGCAGTTCAGCATCTAAACCTCTGAGCCACCATGGCCAAAAGTGTTATCTAGAGTTCATTAAAAATAGATTGATGGTTATAATGTTTGAATTGACAGTTGCAGAGCCCCCCCCGGCCCCCTGGTCCAAAACAGTCCAGTGGCACCTTTAAGACCAAGTTTTATTCAGGTACAAGCTCTCCCTCCTCTGCGAGGACAGATCTGCACGTCCCCCCCCCCCAGTAGATAGCAATCCAAAACAGTCCAGTGGAGCCTGAGCGGGGGGTGTTGCCTTCTGACACACTTCTGGTGATGTCAGGGGGTGTGGCATATGCAAATAAGTTATGCTAATGAGGTATGCTAATGAGCTCCCACACCTCTTTTTCTACAAAATGACCCCTGCTTGGATCTGTTCACTTTGCCACCATCCAAGCCAGCCGGCAGCGCAGTAGCTGTACTGGTGGGGTCTGATTTCCTTCTGCCTTGCAGGTGCTTTTGCATTTGCATGGTAGGTGAAATCGATTCTCCCTCAGGGTCATGGATGGCTGAGTCAGGCAATTAAATGATGTGGAACTGTGTTTCCCATCCAGCCGTACGGAAATACGCACACATGGAATAACCGAGTAACACAGACTTAAACGAACTTTTAAAAACGTACTTTTTAAAAACATAATGATTACCTGACTGGTTGGTTTGCTTAGTATTTATATGATTGGTTGGTGAGCGTTGTGCAAAGACAAGAGGGTCTGTGGGGAAAAGGGGGACCCGAACTCTCATTGGGGTGTGTGAGAACGAGCATGTGTTAGACACTGCTGATTGTATAATGCAACATCATTGGAGTACACAAAAAGATAACCTAATGGACTGTCTCAAAGCTGCTCACAAACAGCCAAACTGATCCATGAAAAATTGGCTCCCTGATTGTGGCTGGGGAGCAGAATGTGAGCCAAACCAGTAGGTGTCTGGGCACCTCGGTGCTGCTCTCCAAATGCTGCCTTGAACAACATGTTCTATACTTTTGGAGTGAGGCTAGAACTGTCGATCATGGTTGAGAAGATAATTATACTGAAAAGGCCTTAATAGCAAATGTACTTTTTGACAAGTCCACCTCCACTTTGCATGGAATCTCTAGACTAAGGACTTTTCCACATTTTTTTTGTTCTAGCCCCATATAGCTTTAGTTTATCCCCTGATTTCCAGATTCATTTTTGTACCTTTAGTTTTCACTTTGCCTCCCCCCCAG
>NW_015161171.1:2307-2535 GCF_001447785.1 Gekko japonicus
CTTTAGGCACTTTTACACCAATCTTTTCCTGGAAGCTGATTTTGAGTTGGCTTTTTCCTAGTGTATAATGTTTGCATTGGTTTTCTTTGTCCCGTGCATCTTCAGCCCACTTTTCAATGATTGGACTCTCATAATTATTTTTTTAAACCCCATGATGAACGATTTCAGGGTTTTTTTTTTAAATGATGTAATATTGATGTAATATTATTTTAAGCAGGTTCTCTGAAT
>NW_015161172.1:0-2537 GCF_001447785.1 Gekko japonicus
AACTTTATAAAGGACACAAACACAATGCTTTTTTTTACTCGTAATAAAAACATGCTTAAAACATTAGCATTCTTGCAATATTTTGTTTATTTAACAGTATCTAATAACCGACACCTCTTGCTCTGAATCATTGCATCAAAATGTCTATGCTGTTGCAATCTTGAGTACACCGTTCAAGTGTGTATCTGTAAGCTGCAAACCTACTTTTGATTGATTGACAGTCACAACAGAAATCTCATGATCAGAGTTCGGAGTCTAGGACCCAGGGGAAAACATGAAATGGCTGAGCGATTGAGAGAGTCTGGCGAAGCAAGCTATGATGCAGCAGCAGCAACAACTGAACTGGAAGCAGGAGATGGCCAGTTCCAGTGCGGGACTGATGGAAGCCCTCCAGGGGCCTAATCCGGCCCCTGGGCCGCATGTTTGACACCCCTGTTATAGACTGTAAAATGGTTAGGATTTGCCCGTCAGTTATTTACCCCAAGAGCTGCGGTGGCTCAAGTGGTTAAGACGCTGAACTGCAGGCTGTGGAAGGTCAGTAGTTCAGCAGTTCGAGACCCGAGTGTGCCGCATGACGGAGTGAGCTCCCGTCTCTAGTTCCAGCTCCTGCCAACCTAACAGTTCAAAAGCAAGAAATTGCAAGTAAATAAATCGGTACCGCTTCAGTGGGAAGGTAACAGCGTTCCATGCGCCTTGGTGTTTAGTCATGCCGGCCACATGACCACAGAAATGTCTTCGGACAGCGCTGGCTCTTTGGCTTTGAAACGGAGATGAGCACCGCAACCCTAGAGTCAGATTCGACTGGCTTTCGAGCAAGGGAAACCTTTACCTTTTACCTTTATTTACCCCAAACATTTATATTCTGCCTTTCACCAACAACCAAACATGAAGCTGCCTTATACTGAATCAGATCCTTGGTCCATGAAGGTCAGTATTGCCTACTCAGACTGGCAGCTGCTCTCCAGGGTCTCAGGCAGAGAAAGGTCTTTCACATCACCTCATTACTTAGTCTTTTCGACTGGAGATGCCAGGGACTGAATCTTGGACCTTCTGCATGCCAAGCAGTCACGGGAGAAGAGGACAGGTTCTCTTATGGATTAAAAACTGGTTAAATGGAAGGAAGAAAAGAGCAGGAATCACTGGACAGTTCTCACCACAGAGGGAAGTCACCAGTGGAATCCCACAAGGATTGGTACTGGAGCCAGTACTATTTAATTTAATCATAAATGAGTTGGAACTAGGGATGAGCAGTGTAGAGGCCAGGCTTGCAAACGAGACAAAATTATTCAGGATGGTAAAAACCAGGGATGATTGTGAAGAACTCCAAGAGGACCTCCATGCACCGGGTGAGAGGGTAACAATGCGGCCAGTGAAGTTCAGTGTTGGTAAGTGTAAAATGATGTAGGTGAAGAAGAGGAGGAGGAAGAGATTGGATTTATACCCCACCCTTCACTACCCAAAGGTGTTTCAGAGCGGCTTACAAACTCCTTCCCCTTCCCCTCCCCACAACAGACACCCTGTGAGGTGGGTGGGGCTGAGAGAGCTCTTGACAGAAACGGCTCTTTTCCAAGGACAGCTCTTATCAGAACTGCGGCTTGCCCAAGGTCATCCAGCAGCTGCGAGTGGAGGAGTGGGAAACCAAACCCAGTTCTCCAAGATTAGAGGAAGAAGAGGAGGAGGAGGAGATTGGATTTATACCCCACCTTTCATTACCCGAGGGAGTCTCAGAGCGGCTTACAGACTCCTTTCCCTTCCCCTCCCCACAACAGACACCCCCCTGTGAAGATGTTTCTTATATTCTTTTCTTATATTCTTTTCTTATACTCTTAAGCAGAGGCTCTCCCAGAGAGCCAGAGCCTCTCCCAAAAGGTCTTTGTCTAAGACACAGTCAACAAAAAGCTGCAGCCACCACCATACGGTGGAGTCAGTACACACGCAGGCAAAATCACGGCCCAGCCTTCCCAGCCGCTGCACCCTCCACAAAATGCTCTCTGAAATCCAGAGCTCTCGCCTTCTGCCAGAAAGCTGGGGACCCAGGCTGCCCTCCTCCCCCATTCGGCCAGCCGCTCCAAAGAAATGGCCCCACACGACAGAGAATGGCCTCATTCTGGCCGTCACGGGAAGAACCAACCTAAGGGCGCGCGGGGTGTGTGTGCCACAATCAAATGGGTCACCTGAGCAGCACAGCAGTTGCCTCTTGGTTGTGTGCTATTCATCCCCCCCCCACCGCCCCTCCCCACGGAATGCTGCTTGGCACAAAATGGTCCCCGGGGGGCCCTGGGACTGACCAGCGCCAGACACACGGACGGAGCTTTACGAGCTGGCCTCAAGACAGCCATCCAATGCGCACAGAGACTCTGATTATATTATCAGAAGTGACAATCTTATGGCACGGAGGGTACTCCGTGCATGCTGGAAGGGATCCACACTTCCTGGTTCCCAGCTTGGCAGTCAAAGCGGACACGCACGCACGCAAACACACACCAGGCTCTAGAAGCAGCTCCAGCCGAAGGCCCTGAATCAGGCCCAACTCTCCC
>NW_015161173.1:0-2454 GCF_001447785.1 Gekko japonicus
ATTAACTACACGTCAATAAGAACTTCCCTGAGCTATCAGTCCATGTGGCATAATGGTTAGACCATCTAACTAGATGTTAGACCAGTGGTTCTCAACCTGTGAGTCGCAACCCCTTTGGGGGTCGAACAACCCTTTCACAGGGGTCACCTAAGACCATCAGAAAACACAAATTTCCGATGGTCTTATGATAGCAACGAAAATAATTTTATGGTTGGGGATCACCACAACATGAGGAACTGTATTAAAGAGTCGCGGCATTAGGAAAGTTGAGAACCACTGTGTTAGACCAAGGTTTGAATCCACAATTTGCCACGGAAACCTGGAGAGCGACGTTGGGCCAGTCACACAATCTCAGTCAGATGTAATTCACAAGGTTGTGATTGTGGGGAGGATTGGAGAATGGCATCAGCCCCTTTAGGTTCACAATGGGAAATAAATAAATCAGTCTATAATGAACCAAAGTTGATATTGGGCCAGAAGGAATGATTTCAGAGAAATGACTGATGCTGTTTTCAGTAAGAAAGGAGATACATTTTCCACAGATCCTTCTGTGGGAACAGGAAAGGCACTCGCTACAGTTCACAAAATAGGACCATAGTTCTATCTGTTGCTACATCAAATATTGCTGTAACTTTTTTTGACAGGAAGCAGAACTGCTCATTCTGTATTCAAATGGCCATTAAACGTTGTGAATGCAGCAACCTACGGGGAGACTAGGGGGATGGGCCTCTGGACAAGAAAAGCGATGGGTATCTTTGGGTGCACCTCTGGCTCTTTCTCTCCCTTCCTTCCAGCTGTTGGGAAAAAGGAGGGACCCTGGATTTCTCCTTCCCGCTCCTCTTGTGGAGGGGGGACATTGGCATCTCTCCAGTCCTGAGCCTGGCGTTCCTGCGCATCAGAAAATCCAGAGCCTGGGGCCAGGCACACGCAGGAGATATTTCTCTACCAGACCAGGGCCACCCCCACCCACCCCCGTTTGCAGAAAAAGGCAAGAAACGAAACTGCCACTTTGATACTTTTAGGAAAAGACTGAGATCTTGTGAACTTCTGTTGCGAAGTCTTGACTTTCAGTTTGGGAAGGGAGGGGGAGCAGCGGCCAGGAGAGCTCAGCAGGCAGGGGAGGAGATGCAAGGCCTGCCTCCGTATGAGCCGGGTGGGATGGGTGGCAGAGGAGCTGGAGTGTCCGCCCCCACCCCCGCCCTGCACACTGCAGTCAGACAAGAGGAGGAATGGGAGCGGCGGCGGCTGCCCCGTGCCATTGCTTGGTAAGCCAGACAAGTGGAGGCAGCAGTCCCACAAGTGGGAGGGGGGCAGGCGAGGGAAGGAAGGAGACCCACCGTTTCCCTCTCGCCACTGCACCAATGAGGCAGGAGATGGCAGCACATTAGGTGGACAGGGTGGCGGCTGAGTGCCCCCCCCCCAGCTGCAAGTCTCATGGGTCCCCTGCTTGTTATCAACACATTTTCCTGAAATGTAGACGACACATAAGTATGACTGTCACAGCTGAGAGCCAGTGCGTTGCAGAGCATAGCAGACTTGAACTGATGAGGTCTGTGTGTATCTCCCAGAACTACAGTTGATCTTCAGACAAACATAAATCAGTTCCCTTGGAGAGAATGGCCGCTTCTGAGGATGGACTCTATGGCATTATGCCCCCTCTGGTCCCTCCCCAGACGCCACCATCCCCCCCTCCGCTCCCCCACTCTCCAGGACAACGCTCACTTGCTCTGGGCCTAACTTCCCTCACAGGGTCATGGTGAGGATAAAATAGGAGCACCCAGTTCCTTGGAAACACAAAGGAGAGGGAGACGGCTGTGCGGATGAAAAGGGCCTATAGTGATTTGAAGAGAGACACAAAAACAACAGGTAGAGAAACCTTAATGCAAACATAGTCCCGCAGGACCCTGGCTAGGAAAATCCACCTCTAGATTTTCCTGTCCAACCGTAGAGTTGTGGATGGACCAAGTCAGCAAATGATGGCACTCTCTGTGGTTTGTCCGGCAGTAATGAAATGGCTTCTCCCTTCAAAAAAAACCACCCCAATTCAAGCAGCAGAGCTTTCAAGGTAACGTAACTTTATAATAAGTGTAACATCTTTTCAGTCTCTGCTATAACTGGGGGGGGGAATGCTGTGAACAGAGCAATTTGGATAGGGGCAGGACCTTTAGTGCCCTTCAGAAAGGGCAGGTTGAACACAGGCAAATCCTAACAGATGGTGCCCACTAAAGAGGAATTCCTGAATAGTAACTGAAACATGCAGGGCCCCTTTTTCCTCTACAGGCCCTGCAGTGGTTCCTCTTCTGCTTGAGAAGACCGGAGGCTGGCCCTGACCTCGATAGCCCAGGCAAGCCCAAGATCTCAGAAGCTAAGCAGGGTCAACTCTGGCAAGTACTTGGATGGTAGGCCTCCTTGAAACATCAGGGGTCCGGGGCAGGCTTCATTCAGCCACCTCTC
>NW_015161174.1:0-329 GCF_001447785.1 Gekko japonicus
CTTCTGCAAGGCCTGGAAAGATACATCTCCCTCAGGGCATACAGGACTAAAATGGTACTCTGTAGATCAAAGGGGTGGGGGTTCATTGCACAGTGCAGCCCAGAGACACACGTTTTATCTCCTTGAGTGCTGTTTGGGAGAACACAGCCCCCATCCCTTGAATTTTCAGAAGCCTGTGGTACAAGCGCACAGCACCTGGGCCTTTGCTGAGTCCTGACCTGCGCCATCTTTCCCAGAATCCCCTGCAGGCACCGAGGGCAGGGTGGCACCTACCGGTTCCCTAGGAAGCCCACACGGTCCCACTTCTCCATCGTCCCCCTAAGAGGAAA
>NW_015161174.1:1361-2450 GCF_001447785.1 Gekko japonicus
CCCAGTGGAGGGTGCCAAATTAGGGTGACCCCCCCCCCCGCGTGGTTTTTAAGGCAAGAGGAGTTCAGAGGCAGTTGGCCGTTGCCTGCCTCTGCATCACAACCCTGGTATTCCTTGGAGGTCTCCCATCCAAGCACTAACCACTGGGCCATCCAGGTCAGAGACCAAGAGAAGATGAAGAAGAAGAGGAGAAGAGATTGGATTCATACCCCCGCCCTTCATGTCCTAAGTATCCCCTCCCCAGGACCAGAGTAACCCCTCATCTCCCAAGTCTCTGAGTCCGATGTCCTAAGCATCCTGCTTTCGGAGGTCAGTTCGTCATGGGGGACTCTACATCCCCGGGTTCCCCTCCTCCCCTCCCCCGCCAGACTCACCGGGTCCCGCTGCAGGAGAGCCTGAGCTTGGGCTTCCTGGGTGGACACCACCGGCCCTTCATCCTGTTCGCCGCTCTCAGAGCCGAACTGGGGAGAGAAGGAGGAAGTGCCATCAGGTCCCCTGGAAACAAATCCCTTTCAGGCCACCCCACCCCATTCCCTGTGCGTGCAACCCCCCACCCCGAGGGGGGTGTCTTTGCAGTGAGGCCCAGAGGCAGAGGGTCTAGGGACGCCAACCACCAGGGGGCACCTGGAGATCTCCCACCACTACAATCGACCACCAGGTGTGACCAGGATCCGTTCCCCTTGAGAAAACGGCTGCTCTGCAAGGTGGACTCCGGCCGGGAGACGTCCAGAGTCATGATGTGCCCCATGCGGAGTGAAACTCCTGGTGTTCAAGAGACACCCTCCGCAGCCGCCTTCCCCCCCTCAGTCCGCCCCTTCCTGCACCTCACAACTGTCCCCTCTGAGTGGGGAGGCACCTCCAGGGACTTTTAACTGGAGCTGCTGCATGGGGCTGAGCCCGGGATCTCCCGTGGGTGAAACGTCCTGACAACGCTAAGTGAGACTGTCATGCTGAAAAGCCAGTGCTGAGATCCTCTTCAGAAGCCCTGGCCTTGAGTGTCCCACCTGCGGAGTTGAGGCAGGTAGGGACCAGAGACATGGCCTCCTCCAAGGTGGCTCCCTGCCTTTGGAACACCGTCCCCCAAGGAGG
>NW_015161175.1:0-1135 GCF_001447785.1 Gekko japonicus
ATCCCCAGGTCCCACTTGGAGGCTGGCAAACTTAATTAGCATCCCTATGACTATACACCACAACCGATGCTGACAAAATCCATGCCAGGTCCATAGGTGGCACAAAGTAGCCAGATCCTGTTGTTTACTGGCCCCGTTTGGGCTAATAGAGGATGCACCTGTTGAAATTTGCTAGTTGTTTCAGTTCTTTCCCCACTGGAAGCCCCTAATACTGACCTGCATGCAAACATTTTAAGAGATCCCGGGAAACACAGACTCCTGTTACCAGAGATAAGCATAGAGCAATGGAAGCATGCACTGAGTTTATTCACTTGGCTCACATCACCTTCCCCACCTTTACTTCAGAGGACCTTGACAAGCTGTAAAAATAGAGGTGGGAGCATCCTGAGACCACAGGGTGACTCAGGCAGGGGTCAGACCTCCTGCTGTTTGCTTAGGAAGATATCCCCTTCTGTAACATCGCTGGAGAGGAAGTGATGAGAGTCGGGTCGGAATAGGTCCTGCGCGCACCGGACAGCTGGGAGATCAGAGGTTAGACACATGCTATCTTTTGCTATGCAGTGTGCAAGAATAACAGACTTTTATGGGAATGGTCTACAGCTGTGATTAGTCAAACGGGGCCTTTTGCAATACAGATGATGTCTGGGACTGTCTGAGTTTACTCAGAGCTTTCGATAAGGAAAGGCCATGAATCTCTCTTTAGCAATCCCCTGAGAAGCAGCCAGAAACCTGGCCTGCAGCTCATAAGGCTGCAAAACAGCCTTTCTAGAGCCACAGGAAAGACCTTTACATGCTTAACTGGCTCCCACGCAAGTCATGGAGCATTTACACATGGCTTTTGCTTTTATTTGAAAAATGGATATATATATATCTGTGTGCGTTTGTGTGTGTGCATTCTTTGCTAATTTGCCCTGAAATGTGAACACAGACAAAGGTGTGGCAGTTTATGTAGTATGATCACAGGAAATGTTTCTCAGGGGATCCTAGTGGGTTGTTAGCAAGGGTTTCAGAACCATGCATGGTGAGTATTCCTTGAATCAAACCTATAAGCACCTGTAGTCAAGTTTAAAGAGACAGGTGTGTGTGTTTGTGTGCCTATGAATATGGGAGCTAAAGTAATTCAGGCCTAGATATG
>NW_015161175.1:1159-2443 GCF_001447785.1 Gekko japonicus
TATGTAAAGAGTGTATATAAAGGAGGGTCCTATAAGGGCTGGATAAACCACCAACAGGGCATTAGGGAGTGGCTGTGGCTCAGAGGTAGAACATCTACTTATCAGGCTTTCCAGTTAAAAGTACCAGGTAGTGGGTAGGGTGAAAGACCTTAGCCTGAGACCCTAGAGGGCCACTGCTTGTCAGAGTAGGCAGTACTGACCTTGACAGACCAATGGTCTGCCTCACAATAAGTTAGTTTCGTGTATCCGACTGGGGTGGGTGGAGAGATGCCACTAAGTCCTGAAGGTTACAGTGAGTTTGCACCATTTTAATATCTTGTGCAGGGCACCCAATTATTCAAGGGTGACCTAGGCGTAGACAAAAAATCCACCAAATGAGTAGGGTGAATGCTAAGAGAGCATTACAGATTCCCTAGATGACACAGTATTCTATTTGGGGGCACGTTTGAATTACAAACAGATGTACGATTTGTTTCAGATTTGGTTTTCATTTTTATTTAATACTGTTGACAAAGCATGACATTAAAAAAAATCAGATTACGCAACAAATGAAAATTTTAAATAGGGGGAAAATGCCTTTGCTGGTCGATAAATGTTCCTTGTCATTTCTCTGAAGGATAAAGGATTATTTAAAGTGTTCTCAGTCACCAGCAACCCAATTGCCCATTCATTTTATTTCATTGGTCCTGCAGAGTCGAAGCAGGTCTCTTCCCCCAGTCGTGTTGCTCACCATAAATAAATGTTCACATCTTTCCAAACCACCAGAGCTGTTAAGACTAACTTGAAATGCTTAATGAATAAGTGATTGATTTCTAATTCTCCTTTTCATCTCGTCTTCAGTCTTTTAATTGCTCTGACATAAACAAGTGTGCGAGGCTGAATTCTGTTTGAATGCAGATGCCCCATGGAATTCTTAGGAAAGCTAACAACCCCATTCTACTAAGCAAATAGAAGTCATCAGAACAGAGCAATTAAAATACAGCATTCGACAGCCAGGCACCACACACGCTATGAGAATCTGGGGCATTCTAGTACACATTTCTCTTAGGAATCACAAGCTTTGCACATACGTTACTTAGAACATATAGCCTGGTTCACAAGTTACAATGAATGCACATACAATCCATTAACAGTGCACCCTTGTTTTTTTTCTTTACACATGCATTGAGTAATTCCCATGACCCATGCAATTGCCAGGTTGTCTGCATGGAGCAAATATGCAGAGGAAGTTATCCAGAGGTCAATTCGGGGGGGTTTGCGGGGGATTGCCGTTCCCCCGGGTGA
>NW_015161176.1:0-637 GCF_001447785.1 Gekko japonicus
GAGCCGCCCTCAGCCTGCTTTGCGGGGACAGCGGGGTATAAAGGAAACCAATAGGTAAATTATACATAAATAAAATAATTTTTGGAAGTGGGAAGAGCATGAAGGGGCAGTTTTTCACCTTTGGTGAACTTGTAATCAAGCCAAAACATTTTGGACACATATTCATTTCTAATGCAGAAAATCCTGAGGATGAATGTACATTTTAAAGGAGAGGATTTTTTTCTTGGGAATAATGGATAAACGGGTAGAAAAAAGACTGTTTTTATATACAACAATGGTGGCAAGACTTTTATATGATCGCAAGGGCAAGAAACCAATATTGCCTACAGTAGAGAAGTGGATTGTAAAGATGACGGAGCTAGCCGAGAGTGCGAAACCTATTACATTGAATAGAGAGAAGACATGGCCCACCTGTATAGCAAACTGGAAACCTTTTACTGACTTTGTGCAGGACACGGGGGGGGGGAATGAAATTATGAGATCTGGTTTTGAAGAGTAAGAAGGCAGAAAGAAATTAAGAAAAATGAGAAGTTTTACTTGGATGATAGGGTTACAATTGTGACTTCTGTGCTTATGCCAATATCTGTGGTGGAGAAATTCAAAAGTGTTTCCCTTCTCTTTCTTCCTCCACTTTCTT
>NW_015161176.1:857-2436 GCF_001447785.1 Gekko japonicus
TAAGAATTCAAGTTGTTTTTTTCCTTCAACCCAGGAGATTTCCCTACGTGCAGATATTACTTTAGACTTTTATCAGTCTTTGTGGCCTCCCAACATTGCTTTTAAAACAAAAGCAAAAACTGATATTTTCCCCCCTGCATGCCAGGAAATAAGAACCCTTGGGAGCTAAATGTAGCTCTCTGAGATGGCACCCATAGCTCTCCTGAGCACCATTCCCCATGTGGCACCCAGCCAGCCTATGTTTCAAGGAAGTGGGCAAGACTCTTGCGCAGTGGGGACTGTGGTTCGCCGTTGGTTCCCACCTCAAGAGCACTGTCAGCAGAGGAAGAGAAAAGCCTTCCTGAGGTACAGGCCTCACACCAGGGATGGCAGGAGACAAGGTTCCTTTGGTTGATGGTATTTGGGGATGTGGCACTTTGCAACATGCAGATGATGTCACAATGATGTTTGTTTATTTATTTATACCCTGCCCTCCCAACGGCTCAGGACGGCTTACATATGGCAAAGCCAGAATAAAATACAATAAAGCATATAATGAAATACATATTTAAAACACAATAAAACCATCGTATCATACAGTGCTGAGCCTATATTTAATCTTCCAAGATGGGACAACTACCTAAATTTGATGGCCAGCTCTCTCGGCAACGCGGTCTCCTGCTACGCTGTTCTACCAGGCCGGGCCAGTCCCCCTTTAACAGGGCTGCTGATGGCACACTATCTCGTTGGTAGGATAGTGGCGGCGGCGGCTCGTACTCAAACGCCTGGCGGAAGAGCTCCGTCTTGCAGGCCCTGCGGAACTGCATAAGGTCCTGTAGGGCCCGGATCTTATCTAGGAGCTCATTCCACCAGGTAGGAGCCGCAACCAAAAATGCCCTGGCCCTAGTACTTGATCTCTTGGGGACCTGGAACTACCTGGAGATGGGAGTTCCCCGATCATAGTGCTCTTGGGGGAACATACGGGAAGAGGCGGTCCTTCAGGTAAGCCGGACCCTGGCCATTCAGGGCTTTAAAGGCCATTCAGGGCTTTAAATGGTTGGTCTCAGTCTGTCTCTCATTCCTCTTTCCCAGTGTATTGTTTAATACAAAAAGGGGGAACACGCATACTGGATGGGTAGTAGTGTGTGTGAACAAGATCTTAGGGTTCGGGTGGACCGTAAGTTAAATATGAGCAGCCAGTGTGATGCAGCGGCAAAAAAGGCTAATGCGATCTTGGGGTGTAGGAACAGAGGCATAACATCCAAATCGCAAGATGTGATAGTCCCACTGTACACTGCATTGGTCAGGCCGCACCTGGAGACCTGTGTGCAGTTCTGGAGGCCTCACTTCAAAAGGGATATGGACAGAATGGAGTGGGTGCAGAGGAGAGCGAGGAGGAGGATCGGGGGACTGGAGACCAAGGACCCTACGAGGAAAGGCTGAGGTACTTGGGGATGCTCAGTCTGGAGAAGAGGAGGCTGAGGGGGACAGGATGGCTTTCTTGAAGTACTTGAAGGGCTGTCACTTAGAGGAGGGCAGGGAGCTGTTCCTAGCCACGGCTTGTAGCTCCCGATGGAGGTCATCGGGACAAGAGTTCGAC
>NW_015161177.1:0-2388 GCF_001447785.1 Gekko japonicus
ATAAGAGAGGGTTTTTTTGTGGGGGGGGGGATGCATGCATAAAGATGAAAAAATACTGAGGGCATGATCCAATCCCCAATGGTATCCTTCCTTCTTCCACCTGCATACTTTACGCCTCGTGCAGAACTCTCCACCCAATGCCTCTCTCCCCTGCCAGTCTCCCTCTGGTACATGAAAAGCTGTCTGTGCAAAAGGGTGGGGTGCACATATTGCTCACAAACTGACAAGATCATCCCGAGAGCATTCTTGCTGTCCATTTCAAGGATTCAGACTGCTTTGTATGTGGCGTCTCAGTGATTCCCAACAACTGTAAGGCTGGCGAGTGTGCTTACCCATGTGGTGACCAGGGCTTTTTTTTGTAGAAAAAGCCCAGCAGGAACTCATTGGCTTATTAGGCCACACCCATGACAGCACAGCTCATTAGCATATTAGGCCACACCCCTGTGTTACCAGAAGTGTGGTCATCCAGCCACACCCACCTTTTGCTTCTTATTCTGTTTACCTTGTTTGTTGTCAAAACCCAGGGCCTTTTTTTGTAGCAGGAACTCCTTTGCATGTTAGGCCACACACCCCTAATGTAGCCAATCCTAATGAGTTTCTGCTGTTGGGTGTGGCCTATTATGCTAATGTGGGAGCCAGCCGGAACTTCGTTCCTGTGCGTTCCTGCCCAAAAATAGCGCTGGTGGTGACAATGGAATGTTAGCAATGCTCCCTCTGAGCTGTGGAGTCTTGTGAGCAAAAAATTCTACTTTGTGAGCTGCTGGTATTAAAGTTGTGAGTGAGCGTTTTGGCTCCTGCATAAATTAGCTTGCAGTCTGGAGCCACCCTTCCTGAGCTAAGACAAAAATATGTGAGCCGGAGGCTAAAAAAAAACCCCTGTGAGCTAGCTCACACTAACTCAGCTTAGAGGGAACACTGAATGTTAGCAGAAATAAGAACACAGGGGCGGAAATACAGTGCCAGTTCTTGGCTATGGAGCCATTGGCATAGACTGGGTAGGGTTGCCACCTCCAGATTGGGAAATACCTACCCAGTGATTTGGGGGGTGGAACTTGAGAAAGGTGGGGTTGGGAAAAGGGAGGGATTTCACTGGGGCATAACGCCATTGAGTCCACCATCCAAAGGTGCTGTTTTCTCCAGGTTTACTGATTTATGTTGCCCGGAGATCAGTTGTCATCCCAGAGAGCCAGTTTGGTGTAGTGGTTAACTGTGTGGACTCCAATCTGGGAGAACCGGGTTTGATTCCCCACTCCTCCACTTGTACCTGTTGGATGACCTTGGGCAAGCCCTAGTTCTGTCAGAGCTGTCCTTGAAAGGGCAGTCCTTGAAAGAGCTCTCTCAGCCCCACCCATCTCACAGGGTGTCTGTTGTGGGGAGGGGAAGGGAAAGGAGTTTGTAAGCTGTTCTGAGACTCCGAACGAAGGAAGGGGTATAAATTCAATCTCTTCCTCCTCCTCCTCCTCCCAGGAGATCTCCAACCACCACATGGAGGTTGGCAACCCCATGCTGGGGAGAATAATGGTCCTTCAGGGCACCCGGATGAGATAGCTCAGGATTTTTAAAGCTGTGGTAAAAGGAACAGCCTTGCTTTTTCTGATGACCAACCGGGAAGCAAAACAAACAAACACATTCAGATCAAACCCAACAGCAGGGCCTGTTTCTCTCTGGTCCTTTGGTAAGCCTTCATGAGAAAAGGGCTCTCGGAGTTCTCTTGGCACTCTTGACTCCGCTTTCCTAGCAGGAGCATGCCGACTTCCCCTGGCATTAACCTGAAAGGCGAGGCCTGCAGCCAAGTCGTGGGCTGGCTATTGCTTACCCAGCGTTTCTTTCGAGTGGCGACATCTCAAACCGAGCAGCCCCTGCGTGATGCAAGAGGACTCGGTGGCCGGGCCAGGGCAAGAAAGTGATGAATAAGAAGGTTATGCCCTTGCCAGGTAGAAGCCTTTCCAAGAAAAATAAAATCAGCGAAATAACGGGAGATGCCAAGAAGTAGAATCATCCTCTAAGGAGGCTGCTGCTTGATGGAAAGCAGGCGTGGGGCTCATTCGCATATACTCCAAGACAGGAGATGTTCTCAGGAGTTGGCGTAGCTGGGCACTTGGCAGGGCCCTCTCCAGGTGTGAATGACGGGGCATGCGTTTATGTCCCAGGCAATGGCGGAAGCAGAATGCAAGAGAATTCCAGCTCGCAACGCTGCAGCGATCCTGTCTTTCTCCCTTTAGATTTGCCAGCAGTGAAAGGGCTACGAGGAATTCGAGAGTCCAAGTAGAAATGATGGATATCACAGACCTCCATCGTTTCTACAAGGGAATTACAGCCACGGGGGGATAATGAATAATTATCATGTGGCAGTGTGTGTAGAGGAAAGCGATGGCGAACCTCAACAGC
>NW_015161178.1:0-2600 GCF_001447785.1 Gekko japonicus
CATACAACTCTACTAAAAGCCAGCTATACGGGGAATAATTTCCCAGAGTTCTGATTAAAGTTAGGGTCTCCGACCCCAGCTATAAGTGGGGGCCGACCCAGCTGTAAGTGAGGGGCTGGCCCTATTGTAGGTGGGGGCTGACCCAAGGAGGGGGACGCCCCCTGCCTCAACCAAAAGCCAGGTGGAAGAGCTCCGTCATGCGGGCCCTGCGGAATTGGAATAGATCCCCCGCAGGGCCCTGATCTCACTTGGGAGCCCTGGCCCTGGCTGAGGCAAGTCAATGAATAAAACAACCAATCCAGATGGCGATCAACCACTTTTCTTGCTGGCTGCCGTGGGGAGGCGGGGCCAAGTAAAAAAGGAGGGTGCCAGTTTTAACTGTTGCTGTCTTCAACCAAAAGCCTGGCGGAACATCTCTCCGCCTTACAGGCCCTGCGGAATGGCATCAGATCTGGCAGGGACCTAATGTTACTCGGCAGAGAGTTCAGCCAGGACGGGGCCAGTACTGAAAAGGCCCCAGCCCTGATGGAGGACAGCCGGACCTCCCTAGGGCCGGGGATCACCTCTACGTCGTTATCAGCTGATCTCAGCGCTCTTATGGGGACACGCTGGAGAAGGCGGTCCTGAAGTTCTCTCTCCCTCTACCTTTTCTTCAGCCAGCCAGCAAAGACTTTTTTGTTTTGTTTGGGCATTCAGCCACTCACTGTCATTGGCCCTCCTCCCTGGTTTTATGTGTTTTGTTTAATTGTTTTAAATAGGATATACAGGCAGAGAAATGCTTTAAACAGACAACAAATAATAAGAGCCTTCCCTTTTCGTTTCTCAGAGCAGTCGCAAAGCATTTTTTTAAAAAAATTCCCACTATGCAGATGGACATTTCAGTTAGGCTGAAGAGGGACTTGAACAGAAGTTCCCGGAGCCAAGCTCTGAATGCAAAATCCTACGCTGTCGTCGAACGGAAGGCACGGCAGTCCGTTTCCTGATATTTCACTAGCTAGAAGGCTAAAGCCCTTTCTCCTGTGGAGTGAAAACCCTGCAAAGCTTTCTACTTTCAGCTGGTCACTCCGAAGGAGGTCAAAGAAATATCGAAGCGATGAACGCTCATGAACCTATGAAGCTGACTTCTCCTGAATCAAACTCTTGGTCCATCGAACTCAGTATTGCCTACTCAGACTGGCAGCAGCTCTCCAGGGTCTCTGGCAAGGACGTCTGTCACACCACCTACTGCCTGGCCTCTCTCAATGGCCATGCCGAGGACTGAACCTGGATCCGCATCCCGAGCAGAGGTCTACACCACTGAGCCACAGCCCCTCTCAACTAATGAGTCGTAAGGTGAGAAACAGATGGGCTTGCTTGACGTAACCTAACGCTGTTTAATCTGAACCATCCACTCTCGCACTTTACTTGAACCCTGTTCCAGCACTTCAGGGTAATTAATTTTAATTGTTCTGGTGTTTTATGAATGATTTTAATTGTATTTATATATGTATTTTTATGTAAGCCACCCTGAGCCTGCTTTGGCGGGGAGGGCGGGTATAAATCGAATAAGGTAAATAAATAAATGTGACGGCTCTGCAGTCAAGATGTATAATACAGTTGACCAAGTAACCAAGGCTCCCTCTAAGCTGCGGAGTCTTGTGAGCAAGCATTCTGAGCTCCTGGCATTAAAGTTGTGAGCAAACAATTTGGCTGCTGCACAAATTAGTTTGCTCTGGAGCCATCCTTTCTGAGCGAAGACAAAAATGTGTGAGCCGGAGGCTTAAAAAGACTGTGAGCTAGCTCACACTTAACTCAGCTTAGAGGGAACATTGCAAGTAATATATCCTGTAATGAATTCAGGTGGGGGGGGCATGCTGATCTGGAACAACGAAGTTGGAGTCCAGTGGCACCTTTAAGACCAACAGAGTTTAATTCTGGGTATAAGCTGTGCATCCACATGAAAGCTTATACCCAGAATTAAACTTCATTGGTCTTAAAGGTCCCATGGGACTCAAACTACATCCTATAACGTACATGTCGTCAGCACGGTGACTGAAAAACTCCCAGTCTTTCCAACAAGCAAAGACCTTCCTTTTACAGGTAAAAACAGATGTTCTGATACCTGAAGGTCTGCCACATCCCACTTCAACAGTCTTTATTGACAGTTTACCATACCAAAACTACAACTGAGACCATCAGGGCTCTTAGATGTTAATTGGGCGGCTTCACCATTTCAGAAAACCATTGTTTTTAAGGAAAACTCTAAATCTAAAGAAGGGCCATAATGTCAGCTGTTTCTGAGTTGTGTTGCCTTTGAAAAACAGCAATGTGTACTAGTTGTTGCTTGGTTCTGAGCAGCTGAATTGTATTGGACTGCATTGTTTATTATGTCACAAATTGCCTTGAGTGCTCAAGGAGACCTGATCTAAGCCAACGGCAGTGGGACCAGGCTGCTGTACAAATTGCCTTGAGTGCTCAAGGAGACCTGATCTGTTGTACAGATCAGAATAACGCAAGCCCTATGGATTCTCTGCACCAAAAAGAACTTCAGATTTGAAAAATTATTCTGGAGACAAATGCTACTTTGTCATTAGGAAGAACAAGCTCACCTCTATCGGCTT
>NW_015161179.1:0-2380 GCF_001447785.1 Gekko japonicus
CGTGATCTGCCTAAATTCACAGAATCAGCTGAAAGGCACGGTGGCCTTGGTGGGAAAGGGGAAGGGGACACCTGGATCTTCGCACATGCCACTTAACGCTCCTTTGAACTTTGGGAAGGCATTTGGGTTTGCCTTGGGTTAAGGCGGGCTAGCAAGCAGAAGAAAGCTAGTTTGAAGGCAGTCAGGGCTATTTTGGGGCAGGAACGCACAGGGACGGAGTTCCCGCTCGCTCCCAAATTGGCCACACCCAGCAGGAACTCATTAGCATAATAGGCCACACCCAACAGCAGAAACTCATTAGGATTGGCTACATTAGGGGTGTGTGGCCTAACATGCAAAGGAGTTCCTGCTACAAAAAAGCCCTGGGTTTTGACAACAAACAAGGTAAACAGAATAACAAGCAAAAGGTGGGTGTGGCTGGATGACCACACTTCTGGTAACATGGGGGTGCGGCCTAATGTGCTAATGAGCTGTGCTGTCAGGGGTGTGGCCTAAGATGCTAATACGTTTCTGCTGTTGGGTGTGGCCTATTATGCTAATGAGTTCCTGCTGGGCTTTTTCTACAAAAAGAGCCCTGAAGGCAATGTGCACACAGTGGGGTGGGGCCTCAGGACAGGACCCTAGCAGCCAGCAATTAATGAGGAGGCCTGTCAGGTCCATATCTCAGTCACCAGCACCATAATTCAGCATCCTTCATTCTATTTTTAAAAGCATGTTTCTAGTCCTCAAGGCATAAAAATAGCCTTCCCTGCAAAGTGTGTGAGCACTGCCTGGAGAAGTTCATTTATTTGTTTGTTTTAGCTTTTAAGAAATATGTCCTGCCACCTTGGCTTCAGGGCAGCTTACAAATTCAATTACAGATAGCGTGAAAATTTCAAATACAGTCACAGCCATTCAGCATCAAATGAACATAACAACAGAACGAAGCCCAAGCTAAAAACATTTCAGCATCTGCTGCCCAAACTGGACAGTGTTAGCTGTGGTCTGCAAAGATGAGAACCAGTGTGGTGTAGTCCTTAATCTGGAAGATGCAAATTCAGACCCCTGCTCTGCCATGAAGGTTGCTGGATAACATTGGGCCTGTCAGTCTTCCTGTTAGCCTAACCTACCTCACAGGACTGATGTAGTCCATTAATTGGGGAGAATGGTGATCAGGGTATTTCAGAAAAAAACTAGCTTGGGAAGAGCAAAGGAATGATGAAGGCCATTAATAGGGGAGGAAGGATTTTGCTTATACACATCAAGTATATACCGTATTCCGTAAAGCAATTACAAAATAAATACAAAATATGAAATACATATGGTATATTAAAAGCAAATAAAAATGGTCCAAAGTCATAACTAGGTAGCCCATCCCCCAAACCTTATCCATGTCTTTACAATTTAGCATGTAAGGTAAAGGTAAAGGTTCCCTTGCTCGAAAGCCAGTCGCATCCGACTCTAGGGTTGCGGTGCTCATCTCCGTTTCAAAGCCGAAGAGCCAGCACTGTCCAAAGATATTTCTGTGGTCATGTGGCCGGCATGACTAAACACCAAGGCGCACGGAACGCTGTTACCTTCCCACTGAAGTGGTACCTATTTATCTACTTGCAATTTCTTGCTTTCGAACTGCTAGGTTGGCAGGAGCTGGAACTAGAGACGGGAGCTCACTCCATCATGCGGTGCACTCAGGGATGCTTCTACACATCAAGTATATACTGCTGAACTACCGACCTTCCACAGCCTGCAGTTCAGCGTCTTAACCACTTGAGCCACTGCAGCTCCTAATTTAGCATGTATTGGGCTCAAAATGCCAGTCTGCTTTTAGCAGCAAGAGCCACCCATGCCCATTGGAAAGTTTTCTCCATTCAAGAAGAAGAAGAGATTGGATTTCTACCCCGCCCTTCACTACCCGAAGGAGTCTCAGAGCGGCTTACAAACTTATTTCCCTTCCCCTCCCCACAACAGACACCCTGTGAGGTAGGTGGGGCTGAGAGAACTCTGACAGAAACTGCTCTTTTTCAGGAACAGCTGTGCCAGAACTATGGCTTGCCCAAGGTCATCCAGCCAGGTGCAAGTGGAGGAGTGGGGAATCAAACCCGGTTCTCCCAGATTAGAGTCTACGCACTTAACCACTACACCAAACTGGCTCTACTTATTCAAGGCATAAGTAGATTTGAAACCTTGTAGATCCCCCTTGAAAGCAGCCCCACAGGGAATGATCCCTGCTTGCGCCCAGCAGCTGGAGAGAAATCAACCCACCCCCCACGCCACCCCGCGAAAGGTCATTTTAAGGAATTTTGCCAGCAAGTAAACGGCCCACTGGCTCCAATATCAGACAGTTTCCCGACAATAGTCAAAGTCTGCACCAGAATTTTTGGAAACATTTTAAGGTCACACT
>NW_015161180.1:0-2488 GCF_001447785.1 Gekko japonicus
TAACTCTGTTTAGGATTGCACTGCAGATTCCTGTCCATTGATGTGAGCATCCGTGTCAGTTATGTTTTGAGCAGTACCAGTACTCTTGCAACTGGTGTTGATCGTACCGGTTGAGAACTATGTAATCATTCAATTTCAGCAGAGAATTGGAGGTTGGTTTCTTTGAATTATTGGTGTGTTACGATTTTAGTTTGAGGGCAGGAAAAGACAGGCTAAAGCAGACCTTCACAGCAGGTGGCCTATCAGCCATATATTGTAGCTTTCCGGGTGCTTGACAAAGCAGCTCCCCAATTCTAGCGGTCCCGGATAGTCCCCCAACACAGGAAGTTTATCAAGCCACCTGATAGTGGGATTCCATACTTGGCTGTGTTTGGCATGGTCTGTCATGTATTCAGGGATGGCTATCATGTGACTTCCCAGCCTGGATCCCATTGTTAAGGAGTTGTCAGAGGTGATCCATAACGACTCAAACCATCATAACAGTGTTGGTAGGGTAACCTCATCCAGGATTGCTTGGCATTTCCAAGGAACTGCGACATTAAGTGCCTTGCCTTGTTGCTGTTAACAAGTAAATGTGATGACTGCTTGCCTACACACCAGTGCACACCAAAGAGAAAAGAAGAGGTTGAAATAGATTGGATTTGACTAACTTATGAGAAGTGCAGATCTCATCCAATTTCCCCACTGTTGTTTAGTCCATAAATATTACCTAGCAGGCTGGCTTCGCTGCTGTCTTGTTGAGAGAGAGCAGAAGATGAGTCAAGCGAATCCCCTTATGTTCATCATCTTCTCCAATAAAAGTATAGAAGAGAAAGAGTTCTACTCAAAAAGTTTACAAGCAGCTTATTCCCCCTAACTCAAATTAGGGACAATGCAACAGAACTCAAGACAGCACTGTCTTTAGGACTGGTGTTGAGAAAAATGGTTGAAGTCAAACTGTGAAACAGAGAGGACAGACTAGAAAATGTCCTTCAAAGACAGAAATCAGAGAAGGACAGGAACGTGTGACCTGCAGAATGAGAAATCCTCATGGATATTTAGTATATGCCTCTTCTGTTCCCAGTTCAGAAGAGACCAACACAGGGTGAAAGATGGTTCAGATGTGCATCTGGTGTCTCTTGTGAATTAACTCCATTGCTATGACTGTGTCCTCCTGCCTACCTTTATTTCTTAAGGGGCTATCTGGCTTTTCAGAGCCAGTTTCAGGTTGGCCAAGTCTGCAGTGTCTGAACATAGCCTGACTCAAACAGGACACAGTATTTTGTTCCAGGATGCTGAAAGGCTGGACCACACATCCAATTACCATGTCAAATTACACAGGGAAGCCATTGAAATTCATAAACATAAACACAATTTCAACAGGAAAGAAGAGAGTTTAAAAATAAATAGGGCATGGTTTCCTGTCCTGAAAAACACAAAAGGCTCCACATCTGACAATAGCACTACAGATAAGATTAGAATTTCAACAGCCATATGCAAACGAGCCTCCTCAGGAAACAGGAAGCCTCCTCAGGAAACAATCCATATACAAAAGAACCTCCTCAGGAAAGCTCCTCCATTAGCATGTTCACAGCCTGGGGAACTCCTACAAGATAATCTCAGCCCTACCCCACCTTCCTGAGTAGATATAAATTACCTGCCTACCATTTTTTTTCTTCTCACCTTGACACAGAGAGTACTCCATCTTTCTGTGTTATACCTCTGAGGATGCCAGTCATAGCTGCCGGCAAAACGTCAGGTCCTACAATGCCAAGACCACGGCCATACAACCCAGAAAATCTACAACAGCTAATTATTTGCAGATTGCTCCTGGATTTGAGAAAATCAGCACACTGATGACACCACATGTCATGCCTGCCCCTGCCGTGACACCACACTCCAGACTGCCTGGAAATGATTCCCTGCCTATAGGATATATTACAACAAACAGGACCACGGTGTAAAGTAGCCAGTAAAATGGTAAATCACCGTGTACAAATAAACAATATAAGTTGATTTTTATCTGCAATGTTTACGCCACCTCCAAGCAGTGTTCTCAGCACCCATATGTCTTGGACAGCCCGGAAGGATCTGTGGTCTGTCATGCCAAATGCCACCTGGAGATCTAGAAGAATGAGCAAAGCCTGTACTTCATCTGTTCCAGGTCTAGACAAAGATTACCAGTGGGCTCAATTAAGACTGCTTCTATCCTGAAGGCTCCTTTGAATTCTGTTCATCCAGAAAATGGGGCTCATCGAAGAATTCTTGGAGTCGCTTCATCATCACTCATTCAGTTATTTAACCCCCCCAAAAAAGTTTTGAGCCAGAGCTGTGAATGATCAGTGATGCGTCAGCATTTCCGAACAAATGAGAAAACAAACCAAAAAGAGGCCCATTCGTTCTGTTTGTTTGGACATCATAATGAATGGAGAAAGCAATGAATGAACGAATACCAGGGTGCTTTTTTTTTTTTTAATTAAAGTGGGCCGGAACGCTGAAGAGGGAAATG
>NW_015161181.1:0-1973 GCF_001447785.1 Gekko japonicus
GATCTGCTGGTGCTGCTGCAGTTTGGGCCCGATCAGGACTGGGCCCTTGCAGCAATTTTTAAACAGTTAATTTCCATCTAAAACAGCAGTGGAGGTCACGGGTTGAACCTGTGGCCACAGTAATGTGCAGTTTGGCTCCCAATTGAATCACATTCCTCTCCATACTCTATAACACTTTCAACTATGTTCCAGGGAATCCTGGAATCGCTTGCAAAAGGGATTGTAAATGAGAAGATCAGTAACGGTCTTCCCTGATGGGCTGTTTGTCCATCAGTAACCGCCTGCAAGACAGCACTGGGTGTTCTCTAGGTTGTCTCCTGTGTTCCACAGGGTGATGAGGAAGCACAACACACCTGGTAAGTGCCCCAACCATGCACCCTAGAGCAGGGGTGTCAAACTCATTTGTTATGAGGGCCGGATCTGACATAAATGAGACCTTGTTGGGCTGGGCCATGTGTGTCATAAGATGTAATGCCAGGTACTGGAGATATAAACTTTATAAAGGACACAAACACAAGGATTTTTTTTACTTAAAATAAAAACATGCTTAAAACATTAGCACTCTTGCAATATTTTGTTTATTTAACAGTGTCTGATAACTGACACCTCTTGCTCTGAATTATTGCATCAAAACGTCTGTGCTGTTGCAATCTTGAGTATGGCTGTTCAGGTGTGTATCTGTAGGCTGCAAACCTACGATGACGCAGCAGCAGCAGAACTGGAAGAAGAAGCAGAAGACAGCCAGTTCCACTGCGGGCCTGATAGAAGCCCTTTCGGGGCCTGATCTGGCCCCTGGGCCGCATGTTTGACACCCCTGCCCTAGAGGACAGAATGTCACTAATGGCCAGGCAATAGATTTCAGGCAGTTTTATGGAGGATTAGAGACCATTCTTTCCTTGCCACCCAATCAACAGGGTCAGCTTCTCCTTGGGTCACATGACGATGATTAACGTTTCTTCTCCTCCTACTGTGCAGAAGGCCCGCCTCCTTTGCTTTGGGCAACAGCAGCATGCTTGTCTTCCTCTTTTGCTCTGAGTAGCTATTGACCAGGCTGTGGCACTTGGATTTGCCTGACCCCCAAACAGGACTCAGAAACGGTGACCGGGGACGCGTCAGTGTGTTGCCCAGGGCTTCCTCTATGAGCTTGTTCTGCCCAGGATCAGTTTACTTCGCTTCTTCATAACAGAGGCTGCAGCAGGCTCTCCTTTCATAGGTCAGGAAAAGAAGCGGTGAGTTGGGTGCCGTTTGGTGTCAGGAGTGAAGTGGGCGGCCGGTGGAGGATGAACGTTTTTGTGAGCGTGCCAGGAAAGTAGGTAGCTCTGTTGCCACGCAGCACCAAAGGAGCAGTGGGCCAGGTGTTGCAGCACATGGGCAATGGCGAGTTTACACTCCTCCCCAGTGTATGCATGTTTGTTATGCGGGAGCGAATGAGGACAAGGTTGTTGTCAACCTCCAGTCCTGTTTGGTTGATTACCCAGCAGTGCCCTGACTGATAGCTGTGGGAGCCAGTCATGAATTAGTGTCTGTCCCTCTTCCTGTCCCCCTTCTGATTCTCTCTCATTACTCTCTTAACTGGTGCTTCACTGCCTACATGCCTATTTCTCCTACCTTTAGAGCAACCACAGCCCAAACCTATGCTTTTTAGCCTTCAGGCCAAAACTACAGGTGAAGCTGGAGTTCTGTCATGTAATGAGACCCTAGCTGCCAGGCTGGAAGAAGTCTGGGAGAATCGGGTTTGATTCCTCACACCTCCATATGTAGCTGCTGCCGTGACCTTGGGTCAGTCACAGTTCTCTTGGATTTGTTCTGGAAAGAGCATCTCTCAAAAAAGCTCTCTCAGCCCCACCTACCTCACAGGCAATGTTTCCTCTAAGCTGTGGAGTCTTATGAGCAAAAATTCTACTTTGTGAGCTCCTGGCATTAAAGTTGTGAGTGAGCGATTTGGCTGCTGCATAAATTAGTTTGCTCTGGAG
>NW_015161181.1:2006-2364 GCF_001447785.1 Gekko japonicus
TCCTCCTCCTCCTCCTCCTCTTCCCCCTGTGCCATTTCCCCTGATTAAAAAATGTCCACTTCTGGCTGCTTTAAGCCCCAGTACAGCTAAGAGCTAAGCTGCCAAGGTGGGGGCATTTTGGATCAGGGAAATTTATCTCTTTACTAGCTTACTTCATTCATACTTTGCCTTTCTCACAGAAACTTGGAGAGGGGGAATTAAACTCCCTTCTCCAGTGCCGTGGTCCCAGCTGATATCATAACCTCCCTGCCCAGCTACTCTGCCAGGCTCCAGTCAAGGGTCTCCAGCACTTTCTCCTCCATTTTTTGCTTCTTTCTAAAAAAACCAGCCCCCCCCCCCGCTTCTTCTCTGCCTCTCA
>NW_015161182.1:0-353 GCF_001447785.1 Gekko japonicus
GTGCCCCACTGAGGTCTCTGTCATCCCCAAGGTCACCCCCAAATCTCCAGGATCTCCCCAAACTGGAGCTGAAAACCCTACCCCCCTGACTCCCCGTTGGCAGCCAGGGGGCACCTGGCAACACTAAGCTAAGCCTCCCCCACACCCTGCTTGGGAGCCAGGAATGCAATGGGGAGCTAGCTGAGAACCCCAAATTTTTCACCCAAGACAAACTTTCCGCACCTTAGGTCACATCCATGGGGCAAATGGTCATATGAACAGAAGAACATCAGAGAAGCCAGTGTTGGATCAGGCCAATGGCCCATCCAGTCCAACACTCTGTGTCACACAGTGGCAAAAAATACCAGGTGCCA
>NW_015161182.1:709-1030 GCF_001447785.1 Gekko japonicus
AAGTGTGCCTATCTATACCTTGTGGCTAAGAGCCACTGATGGACCTCTGCTCCATATGTTTATCCATAAGAACATCTGAGAAGCCAGTGTTGGATCAGGCCACTGGCATATCCAGTCCAACACTCTGTGTCACACAGTGGCCAGAAATACCAGGTGCCCTCAGGAGGTCCAGCAGTGGGGCCAGGACACTAGGAGCCCTCCCACTGTTGCCCCCCCCCCGAGGTACCAAGAAGACAGAGTATCCCTTGCCCCAGCCTGAGAGTTGCTATCTATACCTTGTGGCTAATAGCCACTGATGGACCTCTGCTCCATATGTTTATC
>NW_015161182.1:2015-2337 GCF_001447785.1 Gekko japonicus
CAGCGCCCCCCCCCCCCGCGGAGAAAACTGACGCTTTGGAGAGGGGACCCCGTGTGGCGTCACACCCTGCTCCTCCCCAGACCCCTCCCTCCGCCCCAGGCTCCACCCACAAAAGCTCCAGGAATTTCCCAACCCAAAGCTGGCAACCCTGGCCGGCCCCATCCTTGGCAGCAGGGCCTCTCTGCCAAACGTGGCCAAGGGTCCAGTCACCCCGACAACAACCGAGAACCGTCTACGCCAGACCCCAAGAGCTGCTTCACACACAGTGACCCAACTCCAACCCCCACCCACGAGTGCTTTGCAGCACCAGACTAAAGGCACT
>NW_015161183.1:0-928 GCF_001447785.1 Gekko japonicus
AATTTTATTTGCAAATAAAAGAAGAGGTGTACTGCAGTGGTTCCCAAACTTTCCAAATGTACTGTACTTCTGGGGACTCACTTGCAAAGACACTCGGGGTTCGTTTCCCCCTTGCCAGCATGAAATACGAGAATCTCAGAGCAGTTAACATGGAACACGTTTGTATTCTATCTGTTCATTTTTTAGCATTTCTAAAAGTGTGTCGCAGTCTTGAGCCGCTACGGGCCCCTCTGCGTGTTCTGCACAGGCGAACCCAAATGGGCCGAGTCTCCCAAAGCCTCCTCTTCCAGGTCACCTTGTGGCCTACTTTTTACCCACAATTGTGACCCACTTTTGGGTCCAGACCCACTGCTTGAGAACCACTGCTTCCTGGAGGAGCATATGGATGCCGCTCATTGTCATTGAGACGTGGAGAGACCTGACATCCATCCCCCAGCCCCTGCTCCCTGGCCTGTGGCCTCACGCGAGATCCAGTCCCATGTGCCCCACGCCCCTCCTGGCACGGCAGCCTGGTCTTCCTTGGGGGGAGGTGGGGCCGATGCTCCTGACCCCCAGACCGAATGGCCCCTGAGAATGCAGAAGTTGCCCATCTGTAGCTTGGGTGATCCTGCCCCACCCACGAGGGCTCTGATTCTGCGGTTGGGTCGGTTCTGCTTACAGCACTGAGGATGTAGAAGGGAGAACCCGCAGGCGCCAGAGCGGGGGTGGGGGGGGAGGCCCAGGCAGTGCTGTGGTTCTCAGGGAAGGTGCAGAAAGAGGAACCCTGGGCAGGTTCCCAGCCCTGTGAGCTGACTCTGCAGCTGCCTGGATTTTTTTTTGCCAGCTCACTGAGAATACCCTGCGCGTGGGCAGATGATGAAGGGAAGAGCCTGTGGTTCCCCACCCGCACCCCCCTGCCGTTGCTGTTCCCCGGGTCAGCCTGAAGAGG
>NW_015161183.1:1200-2349 GCF_001447785.1 Gekko japonicus
CTATGCTGTGGAGTCTTGTGAGCAAAGATTCTACTTTGTGAGCTACTGGCATTAAAGCTGTGAGCGATCGATTTGGCTGCTGCATAAGTGAGTTTGCTCTGGAGCCCTGCTTCCTGAGCAAAGACAAAAATGTGTGAGCCGGAGGCTAAAAAACTGTGAGCTAGCTCACACTAACTCAGCTTAGAGGGAACACTGGTGGTGGGCTCTGTGGCATGGTACCTGCTGGGGTCCCTCCCCTCACTGAGCCCTGCCCTGCCCTCCCCGGGTCCCCCCAACCCCCAGGAATCTCCCGACCTAGAGTTGGCAACCCTTTGGGGAGCGTGGCAGCAGCCGTGGCCAAGAGGCTCCCTTCAGTCCCTGCACTGGCTTTCTGTCAGTCCCCGTGTTCAGCAGCAGCAGCAGCAGCAGCAGCACGAATAAGGTCGCCAACCTCCAGGTGGGGCCAGGAGTTCTCCTGGAATCACAGCTGATACCCAGACTACAGGGGTCATTTCCCCTGGAGGAAAGGGCAGCGTTGGAGGAGGCACTCTGTGTAGGGATGCCAGCTTCCAGGTGGGACCCTGGGATCCCCATGAATTACAGCTCATCTCCAGCTGACGGAGATCAGTTCCCCTGGAGAAAATGGCTGCTCTGGAGGGGGGTGGGCTCTGTGGGCATCACATCCCTTCTGAGGTCCCTCCCGCTCCCCGGGCCCCACCTCCAAACCTCCAGGAATCTGCAAATGTCCAGGCGCCCTCAAAGGCCCTGCCCGCTCTGTCATGTCTCTGCCCTCCTCATTTCCTGGCCTCTTCCTTTGCTCCCTGTGCCTCCCGCGCCTTTCGGTGCCTTTTTGCCCTTGCTGCCCCGATGCCTGGAATCGCCACCCAGAACACCTCACTCCCCCTTCTTCTGTCTGACCCTACCTGAAAAGCCCGTTTTCTCTTTCACTTTATCGCATCCTTGCATAGCTAAGCCTGTTGATTTTGTGTGTCTGAAAGATTCCTCTCCTGCACTCTCCAGAGCCTCCCAAAACCCAGCAGTCTGCCTCTGCGTTTGCCTTCATGTCTGGGCCTTTGCTCCCACCTCCCTTCCTTCTCTCTCCCTCTCTCAGCATTTCATGCTGTAAGCTCCTTGGATCTCTCTGGTCAACATTAATGTATGAAATGCCTT
>NW_015161184.1:0-2301 GCF_001447785.1 Gekko japonicus
TGTTTGTTTGTTTGACTTATATCCCACCCCCTCTGCAAAGCAGCCTCAGGGCGGCTTACAAAGACTGTATAGAACCACTGAAACAAGAAAATTAATAAAATCACAACAGTATGATCGTAAACATAACAAGATCTAAAGTGCTAGTACCTCTGAATAGCAGTACCAGGAAGCAACAGCAGGGAAGGCCTCAGACTCTATGCCCTGTTTGTTGGCCCTTTAGAGTAACTGGCTGGCCACTGTGTGGGACAGGATGGTGGGCTAGAGGGACCCATGGTTGGATCAAGCAGGACCCTTCTGATGTTCTGATTTCTGCTACTCGGATAAACTGGATTTTCTCCTGGGTGTAACTTCTTGGCTTCTGAAAATACAGTATTTACTCAAATGCAAGCATAGATTTTTTCGCAGGTATGCTAACAAAGGGAGGTTATCCTACATTTGCATACACCTTATATTAAAGGTAAAAGTTCCCTTGCTCGAAAGCCAGTTGAGTCCGACTCTAGGGTTGCGGTGCTCATCTCCGTTTCAAAGCCGAAGAGCCAGCGCTGTCCGAAGACGTTTCCGTGGTCATGTGGCCGGCATGACTAGACGCCAAGGCGCATGGAACGCTGTTACCTTCCCACCAAAGTGGTACCTATTTATCTACTTGCAATTTCTTGCTTTTGAACTGCTAGGTTGGCAGGAGCTGGAACTAGAGACGGGAGCTCACTCCGTCATGCGGCATACTTGGGTCTTGAACTGCTGAACTACCGACCTTCCACAGCCTGCAGTTCAGCGTCTTAACCACTTGAGCCACCGCAGCTCCCAACTTATATTAGTGTCCAATAATAATTTTTTTGTTTGCGTGTGTATATCATTTTTAAGGGGGTCATCTTACATTTACAAATCATCTTCCTTTCCAGTAATCTGGCAATGGGGACTGAGAATTTTTTTGTTAAAGATTTTTTGTTACAGATTCCCAGGCTTTCCCACCTCCTTTATAACTGCTTTCCCCAGCATTCTCAGGGGAGGGGACATGTACAGGCACTCGCACAGAAAAGCCACGTGCAACAAAAACCGCCTTTCCAAAAAGGATCTCCGATTCCGACCCCTGACCTCATCTCCTGGCTGGAGGGAGAAGCTGAGCTGCTGGTCTGGGACTCCAGGTTGGCAGCAAGATCGGCAGGTATGTGCTGAGATGTGGAGCGGGGGCCTCAGTTGTCCAGGAATTATGGCTTTATTTCATTTCAACCAATCTGGTCAACGATGAAGCCTGCAGGTGTTCCTGGCTGCTACTCTGTTTATTTATTTACTTCATTGTACCCTCTCTTTTGCCCCATGGGAAACCAGAGTGGCTTTGATAGTTCTCCCCGTCTCCATTGTATCTTCACAACAACCCTGTGAAGAAGGTTAGGCTGAGACTGTGTGACTAGCCCAAGGTCACCCAGCAAACTTCTGCAGCAGAATGGGGATTCGAACCTGGGTCTCCCAGATCCTAGTCCAAGATGGGTAGCTATGCTAGTCTGTCTGTAACAGCAGAAAAGAGCAGGAGTCCAGTGGCGTCTTAAAGACCTTCATGAGCCATAACTCACTTCTCTTTTTTTTTCTTTATTAAAATTTTATTTTTAACAAGTTTTCAAAACATTACATAGATCACCATCTTAAGTTTTTCACATTTTTAGAGCTGTCAGTCTATAATTTACATCTTAATACAGTTGGGAAGACTCATCTTCTCACTAAGTAGTAAGTTAAATTGTTTGACATTCTATCCAGTCATATACCTTACACCACCTTTGATTTTGATATTTTTGGTCCTTATTTTGCAACATTTGGCTCAAATTGTCCATTTGAGCTAACTCCAAAAGCTTAGTTACTAGATCCTCTTTCGAGGGCAAATTATCCGTTTTCCAATTTCTCGCCACAAGTATACGTGCTGCAGTCACTATATATACTATCAGGTATTTATCTTGTTTTTTATAACCTCTGGGAATTATGTTCAGTAAATATATCTCAGGCACAAGTTCCACCTTTATATTCAAAATTTCATAAATAATTCTTTGCACCAATTTCCAAAATTTACGTAGCTTATAACAATTCCACCACATATGATAGAAGGTCCCCACATTTGCTTTACATTTCCAACAGTTACTACACATTTGGGGAAAACATTTTGCAATTTTGTCTGGGAACCAGTACCACCTGTGATACATTTTATAGATATTTTCTTTATAAGCTACAGCTCTCATAAATTTCATTGTTTTCATAGTATACGACTCACTTCTCCAGGTACGTATCCGAAGACGGGAGCAGTGACTCATGAAAGCT
>NW_015161185.1:0-2191 GCF_001447785.1 Gekko japonicus
CTGCGTGCATGTCCATGGCATGTTTGACTGTGCCTGGGCACAGCACTCAGCCCACAGAGAGGACCCCGACACAGTGCTCTGGCTTGGAAGCTGGCCCTTATCAGGTGTAGAGGAACCCCAGTGAGGAGCAGTGTTCCCTCTAAGCTGAGTGAGTGTGAGCTAGCTCACAGTTTTTTAGCCTCCAGCCCACAGATTTTTGTCTCCGCTCAGGTAGAATGGCTCCAGAGCAGACTAACTTATGCAGCGGCCAAATGGCTCGCTCACAACTTTAATGCCAGTAGCTCACGAAGTAGAATTTTTGCTCACAAGACTCCACAGCTTAGAGGGAGCGTTGCTGAGGATTGAACGGACAGAACGGCCGCCTCTCATGCAGCACTTCTCTCTTGTAGAGATGGTTGGAGAAGAGACACTTCTGTCTCCACTTGGGCCATCGGAATCATTCCATTTTGGTGCCACAGAGTGAAAGAGACCTGCATGAAATGAGAGCAGCTTTGGAGGCGTTGATGAAAGGCGCTGTAAGGCCGTGGTTAGAGTACAGGAGAGAAGAGAGCCAGGGCCCAATCCCCACTCAGCCCCAAAGCTCACTGGGTGCCAGCTGGGTGTGAGACTCTCCGCCCTCAGCCGAGAATATCTGGCCCCACAGCCAATGCGCATTGCTCTCTGGGAAATGTCTTCCCGGGAGCCCTGATGTTATTAACTGGATTGTGTGCACACACACACACACACCGGAAGCAGGACCCCTGTTCTTTTGGCCTGCAACACAGCAGACTAAGTGAGTTAGGACCCAGAGGCATCACAGCCAGCGGTGGTGACAGAGCTGGGCTTCTCCCAGTCTACAGTTCAGGGTTACTCCAGCACAGAGCCTGAGCCACTTTCACACAAAGCCTTTCCAGCCTTTTGCAGATGGACACAGATCACTTCCTGCGGGGGTCCCGTGACATGCACCCTTCACTGCTGTTCAAGAGACCCCCACCCACCAGGACCTCTCCAGAGTGCTGCTGGGCACCCCGGCAGAACTGGACATTGCTGGGGGGGGGTCAGAAGTCCTCCAGCAGCAGGGCCTGGGGTGAGGCCGGAGGGCACAGCAACGTCCTCAGAGGTCCAGCAGGGGAAGCTTGCTAAGAAGAGGGAGGTCACTTTTCGCTCTCCAAGGAGGGCCAGACTCAGAAGCACAGGAAGGCAAAATTCTAGCGGCAGCTGTGTGTTGGCTTTTATCTGGGGAAGTGTCAGCTACACTGCGGTAACAGGTGGGGGAAGGGATGAGGAGGCTGGGTGAACATCTTATTGCACTGGAATGTTAACTTTCTATTCCTCCACTGTGTCTTTGCGCCTCGTCTAGTGACCTCCTCCTGCCAACCTAGCAGTTCGAAAGCAAGAAATTGCAAGTAGATAAACAGGTACCACTTTGGTGGGAAGGTAACAGCGTTCCGTGCGCCTTGGTGTTTAGTCATGCCGGCCACATGACCACGGAAATGTCTTCGGACAGCGCTGGCTCTTCGGCTTTGAAATGGAGATGAGCACCGCAACCCTAGAGTTGGATTCGACTGGCTTTCGAGCAAAGGAGACCTTTACCTTTACTAGTGACCTCGGTGCCTAGCTCCTGCTGCTTCGCTGGGAACGTAAACCCGCTAGTTTTAGGCGCGTTACAGCTTACCCTCTGGTTGGCCCATTTCCATTGGAGGACTCCACTTTGAATTCTGTAGATCTTTCCCCCCTCCCACCTTTACAGTCAGATCTAACACTGAATGTATGGGTGGCTGACCTGCCTTTACTCTCCTCCATAAACTTGATCCTGCTGGAGGAACGTTGTTGAGACTGAGTGCTGTGGGACCCCGACAGGAAGAGCAGCCTGTGTTCAACTGTGGACCCCATCTGGCTCGGATCATAGAGAGGCGTTTCTGCGGACAGGTCACTCCCAACAGCTGCTTGGAAAGCACTGAGGACAGAAGCGGCTCCTGAGCTGCTGCAACAGATTTACAAGACTAAAAGTAACTCCTGGAGTACAAGATCTCCTTACCAGTCTGCTCACCAACCAACCAACCTTTGGGTACAAAACTCTCCGGCTCCTCTGCACAGATTTTTCGGGGGCAAATCAGGAGGAGGGGGAAGTCTAGTTTTGTGCTGAGCAAAGTGATGGTGTAAGTGTGCACTCTGATTTGCAGGCAGAAGGCGCCAGGTTCAATCCCCGGCA
>NW_015161186.1:0-2306 GCF_001447785.1 Gekko japonicus
ATGCCCTGGTTACATCTAGATTATATTACCGCAATGTAATATAACGTAATGCAAGGACTACAGAAGCTACAGTTGGTACAGAATACTACAGCCAGAATATTGACAGGAGTGCCCAAATTGGCCTCTAGACGGCTTTCAACCTTACTTTATGTAGATTTTTTATTTATACTGTGGCTGGATGGTTACAACAGAGCAGACTGAAACTGAATCCATCGAAGACAGAGGTCCTGCACCTGGATCATGGGGGACTGAGATTGGGTATTAGGCTCCCAACCTCTGATGGAACACCGTTGGTGCCAGCATCTAGGGTGAAGAGCCTAGGGGTGTTCCTGGATGCTTCACTGACTATGGTAGCCCAGGACATCACCATTACCAAGTCTGCCTTCTTTCATCTGAGGCAGATCCGGCAGTTGGCTCCATACTTCACCTCGATACTCCATACTTCACCACCTGTGATCTGGGTGCAGTGACCCATGCAATGGGTACTTCCAGACTAGACTATTACAACTCTGGCTGTGCGGGGCTTCCCTTGACTCTGCTCCAGAAGCTGCAGCTAGTGCAGAACATGGCAGCACATGTGTTGATGTCATTGCCTGTGAGGGCACACATACGCCTGGTGCTGCGTGACTGCACTGCCTATTGAATACTGGATCCGTTTCAAGGTGTTGGTGCTTACCTTTAAAGCCCTATACAGCCAGGGGCCTGCATATCTTTGAGACTGCCTCTCGCCAGAGCCAATTTGGTTAAGTGCGCAGACTCTAATTTGGGAGAATTGGGTTTGAGTCCCCACTCCTCCACTTGCAGCTGCTGCATGACCTTGGGCAAGCCATAGTTTTGTCAGAGTTGTTCTCTCAAGGACAGCTCTGGAAAGAGCTCTCGCAGCCCCACCTACCTCACAGGGTGTCTGTTGTGGGGAGGGGAAGGGAAAGGAGATTGTAAGCGGCTCTGAGACTCTGAGTGAAGGACGGGGTATAAATCCAATCTCTTCTTCTCTTCTTCTTCCCCATATGAGCCCCGTAGAACACTGCATTCTACAGACCAACATCTTCTGACTGCCCCTGGCCCTAGGGATGTCCGACTTGCTTCAACTAGGACCAGGGCCTTTTTGGCCCTGGCCCCTGCCTGATGAAATGAGGTACCTTATGAGATCAGGGCCCTGCGGGATCTGTTACAGTTCTACAGGGCCTGCAAGATGAAGCTCTTCCTCCAGGCCTTTGGTTGAGGCAGCGGGCATCCACTTGATTGGCCTCCCCTCCAGTGACTGGAGATCTGAGAAGCCGGACTAAGACCACAATGTTTTTCTGTTAAGGCATTGTTGTTTTAGAATGTGATGATTTTGTTGATTTTACAGATTGTAAATGTAAATCAGCATAAACTGCCGACCTATATGCTGGAACCCGCCCTACACCTACAATGTGGGGAGGGCAGGACATAGGTCAAATAAAATAAACCTGGACCCTACTCTTTGAAAACCAGCATGCCTAGTTTGGCTCTTAGTCCAACATTCTGCTTCCCACAGTGGCCAATCAGATGCCCTAGAAGGCCCACAGGCACAGCACAGAGGCCAAACATTTCCCTGGCACTGACTCTCAGCAAGAGGTCTTCTGAAATAGCATGAACTTCCATTTAGACGTTATGGCTAACAGCAATTGAAGCACCTATCCCTTGTGAACTTATCTTCCCCCCTTTTAAAACCACCTGTTCTAGTAACTCTGGGTGTAAGAACATTTAGTTGTATTGACATAAACTCTGTGCTGGTCTTCAAATGAATATATGCAGGACAGGATGGAGCCTTCCAGCACAGTCCTGCTCTCCCCCCCCCCCCCTGAACACATTTGTTTTCAAAGACAAGCCAGTGCTGGGAAGGTACAAATTGGTCATGAGTTGGGTCTTGGTCTATTCTTATAGCTGTAAGGCCATATAGGGCCAATACTCGGCTATATACATGCAGGTGCTTTTTAGCCCTGGTCTCCAAAACATGTTTTGCCAGTGGGCAATGGCTTTAAACAAAGGACAAGACAAGGAAAATCCATCATGTAGACATTTACTGTGTCTTTTATGACTACTGATAGAAGAGAGTTTGCACTCTTCTCTCTAGCACACCAAGCCAAGTGGACAATAAAATTCATACACATTAGAATGGTGATGTGTCTACAAGCTCCCAACAGAATAGATACAGGACAAAAGAGATTACTACCTGAAGACCACCAAGTTGTCTTTGGTCTCTATCCACCGTTAATTCTGCAGGTGAACTTCCTTGTTTCTGAACCACTGTGTAGTTTATTGGTTGCTGCTGTGACCTCTGA
>NW_015161187.1:0-2274 GCF_001447785.1 Gekko japonicus
GTTCCAGGGCCTCAGACTGAGGTCTATTCCACTGCCTCCTACCTGAGCATTTTAGCTGGAGATCCAGGTACTGAACCTAGGACCTGATGCACTGCCACAAAGCCACCCCCCCTCTCACGAAGCTGCTTTATACCGAGTCAGATCCTTGGTCCTTTTGAGGTCAGAGTTGCCTACTCAGACTGGCAGCAGCGCTCCAGGGGTCTCAGGCCCCTGGTCTTTCAACTCGCCAAAGACCTGTTCCTTTCAACTGGAGACATTGGGGATTGAACCTGGGACCTTCTGCATGCAAACCAGATGCTATGCCACTCAGCCACGGTCCCTTCCCTTCCGGAGAGGGGAGTCGGGAGTTTACATCACCGAGCTCTTCGGAAGGCAGGCAGCCAGAAGAAGAAGAGAAACAGATCTCCTATTATATTTATATCCCAACCTTCCTCCAAGAAACTCTGGGTGGGTTTTTATCGTTTTCTGCAGAGGTCATTTCGGGGGGAAACGCGGGGGAACACAGTTCCCCCAGGTGAGGTACGGGGGGCGGGGCACATGACGAAGCCCCGCCCCCTGCTTCCGGCCGCCCCGCTTCCGGCCCTCATTCAGCCAGGAGGAGGCAGGAGAAGAGGGAGGGTAAGTTGCTTCCTCCCTGCCTCTCCCCACCCCTGCCTGCCTGGGGCCAGGGAGGGCCTTCGCGGGGCTTCCTTGCACTCCCACCGGCCTTGCAGGTCCACCGCCGGGCCCCTCATGGAGCTGCAAGGCCGGTGGCGGCGGATTGGGGGCGGGGTGTGTGGCCTTATGACACACTTCCGGTGATGTCAGGGGGTGTGGCCTTATGACACACTTCCGGTGATGTCAGGGGGTGTGGCATATGCTAATGAGTTATGCTAATGAGTTCCCCTAGCTCTTTTTCTACGAAACGACCCCTGGTTTTCTGCCTCTCCGTTCAAACCTCGTGGCGACACTCGGAGATAGGCTAAGCTGCCAAACCTGTCCCAAAGTCATCCATGTTGAGCAGGGATCGGAACTCTAACACATCAGAGGCCGGCCACCACACCGCTCTGGCTTACGGGCAGCTTACATTTCAGTCTCCGATGGGTCAGAGGACCTCAGAAGTGGTTGCGCTCATCCCTCTCCACCCACATCCCACGCGGCACGCCTCCAACGTATGAGGTTGCCTCGTACCAAGTCAGCGGATGGTCCACTGAGCCTAACCCTGTCTTGCAGCAGCTCTGCAGGATTCAGTTTGAGAGCCAGTTTGGTGCAGTGGTTAAGAGCAACAGACTCCAATCTGGAGAACCGGGTTTGATTCCCCACTCCTCCATATGCAGCTGCTGGTGTGACCTTGGGTCAGTCACAGTTCCCTCAGAGCTGTTCTCTCAAAAGCAGTCCTCAAAAGAGCTCTGTCAGCCCCACCTATCTCAGAGGGTGTCTGTTGTGGGGAGAGGAAGGGAAGGAGGTCATAAGCCGCTCTGACACTCTGAGTGGAAGGTGGGGTATAAATCTAACTCTTCTTCAAGAGAGAGGGAGAGGAAGCCTTTCCCAATACCTGCTTCCTGAAATTCTTTAACTGGAAATGCCAGGGACCTCGCACATGTAAAGCATGTGCTATATGAGCCACCGCGAGCAGATTCTGGCAAGGTAGAGTACAAATAGTCTCAACAGCATACACTATGGGTACCGAGCCACACCCTCTTTTGACATCTGTGCTGAAGGGGAAAGAAACAGGGAAGCATTGTGTCGCTTATCTGTTCCTGTATAACTGCTCCACTATACTAGGGAGAAGGGGAACCCAACTTCAGCGATGCCCCCAAACCAGCATCAGTGAAGTTCCAAATGAGTTTTGAATGAGGATTTTTCCCTGAATACTCAGCCTTGCTGGCATTTCTTGTTTAGATTTTGGCATGCACCCAAACACGCAGTCTCGTATCCTGAAAACAGTCAGACTTTGTCAAATACTATTGCATGTGATCTGTGAGCTATGACTGCTGAATGGAGCCTCTACATACAGAAGTAGATCTCACTGAACTGTATGTCCAGAGTCGCAACAGTGGAAGGCCATTGACTTTCATGGCCAGTTGATAAGCTTGCCAAAAGAATCACTTTCGGAAACAGAATGCTGGTACAAATGGGCCTTGGTCTCGTCTACCGGAGCAACCTTGATGTCTGTGTCCATTAACACCCCTTGGACATCAGCTACTATATACAGCGACAACAGCAAATATATTGTCACATTAATGACACGGTGCTGTCAACTACCAACTCACTTGAACACCAACTATCAAACGC
>NW_015161188.1:0-1605 GCF_001447785.1 Gekko japonicus
GCAGGCCTCTCAGTCTCCAGATGGTTTGTAGCTATGGAAGTGGCCGGAGCGAGACTAACCAGGGTTCTGGTGGTTTCAGCCACGTCGGTAGCTAATGGTGACAAACTCCTGTAGCCCAGGGTGCTTGGCCCTTGGGAAGACTCTGACGCTGCAGAGGAGATGACGTCACTCTGTGTGCTCCTCAAAAGCCCTGCAGAAGTTGGCCCTGTAGCAGATTGATCTGAGACCAACGGAGGAAGAATGGTACTGCTGGATTCGGGAGAGGGGGCATCTGTTTCAAGGGACAACGATGTCTCTCCGCTGACCAAAGGTGTAGCTGAAGTAGGTTTTAGAGGGCTGCTGAACTCTGTGTCGGAGGGATGGGCGGTCGAGGAACCCTGCAGGGTTACCAGTACTTCTGTGCCAGTGGATAAAGTCTGGGTGGCCCTACCAGTTGGGACCTGATTTGAAGTGGTGAAAGGTCCCAGAGTTTCTGAAGACACCCCTTCTGTCCTGGAGAAGAAGCTAGTGCGGGGGGTTCCTGCAGGCTTCGTACTCTCAGTTGCAACAAAGGAAGATGGAGAAGGTTGGCTGCCTGGTGCACTAGTCTCTGGGCCGTTTGTTCCAAAGGTCCCTTGGCTACCTCCTGTGGCTTCTGTCCCTAGACCAGAGCTACTCTCAGGATGGGTTTCAGGCCTCCCAGTCTCCAGAGTGTTTGTGGCTATGGAGGTGGCCGCCTTTGGACTTTCCAGAGTTCTGGTGGTTTCAGACAAGTTTGTGTCTGGTGGTGAGAAGCTTCCATGGCCCAGGGTTCTTGGCCCTTGGGAAGACTCTGCCGCTGCAGAGGGGATGACGCCACTCTGGGTGCTGCTCAAAGGACCTGCAGAATGTGGCCCTGTAGCAGATGGTTCTGAGACCACCGGAGGAAGAATGGTACTGCTGGATTTGGGAGAGGCGGCATCTGTTTCGAGGGGCAACGATGTCTCTCCGCTGACAGAACGTGTAGCTGAAGTAGGTCTTAGAGGGCTGATGGACTCTGTGTCGGTGGGATGGGTGGTTGAGGAGACCTGCTGGGTGACCAGTACTTCTGTGCCACTGGAAAAAGTCCGGGTGGCCCTTCCAGTGGGGAACTGGTTTGAAGTGGTGAAAACTCCCAAAGTTTCTGAAGAAACCTCTTCTGTCCTGGAGAAGAAGTTAGTGCGGGGTGTTCCTACAGGTTTCGTACTCTCAGATGCAACAACAGAAGAGGAAGAAAGAAAAGGTTGGCTGCCTGGTACACTGGTCTCTGGGCCGCTTGTTCCAAAGGACCCTTGGCTACCTCCTGTGGCTTCTGTCCCAATACCATAGCTATTCTCAGGAGAAACTGCAGGCCTCTCAGTCTCCAGAGGGTTTGTGGCTATGGAAGTTGCTGGAGCTGGACTTTCCAGGGTTCTGGTGTTTTCAGCCAAGTCTGTAGCTGGTGGTGACAAATTCCCATAGCCCAGGGTGCTTGGCCCTTGGGAAGACTCTGCCGCTGCAGAGGAGATGACGCCAATCTGTGTAGTGCTCAGTGTTCCTACAGGAACTGGCCCTGTAGAAGATGGTTCTGAGACTACTCGAGGAAGAATGGTACTGCTGGATTTGGGG
>NW_015161189.1:0-2208 GCF_001447785.1 Gekko japonicus
GAACCCAGGTGGGACCCCGGCCATAGTTATGGGCGTAGACCGGGTCTTCGGGGAAGAAACCCCTCGGGGGGCCCTGGTCTTCCGGGCGAGTGCTGTGGTCTGGTGCCCAGTCTGGATGGAGGCGGTCCAAACGGGACATCAGGCGGTGGCCCATGAGCAGTTATGCTGGGCTGCAGCCGGTGGTGGAGTGAGGGGTGGTGTGCTGGCTGAACAGGAAAGCTGCCAGCTTGTAGTCCCAGTCACCCCAGTCCATGTGGCACAGCTCCTCTTTCATCATTCTGACCATGCGTTCTGTCTGGCCATTGGTCTAGGGGTGGAAGGGTGTGGAGCGGATGTGCCTAATCCCATAGTACTCCACAAATTCCTGGAACTCAGAGGAGGTAAAAGCGGTGCCATTGTCTGTTATTGGTGAGTCTGGTATCCCGTGTGAGCTGAAGATCCACCACATCACTTGGATGGCGGATTGGGACGAGGTCGAGGGAACTGGTATCACTTTGAGCCATTTAGTGTAGGCGTCAACCAGAATGAAAAAGATCTGGCCCTGGAAGGGCCTGGCAAAGTCCAGGTGGAGTCTTGCCCACGGCTTGTGGGATGACTCCCAAGGTCGCACCAGAGCTTTCAGGGGCTCAGGCCATGACTCCTGGCACTTCTGGCATTGCTTAACTGTGTCCTCTATCTTGTTGTCTAGCCCTGGCCACCATACATCGCTCCGGGCCAGGGCTTTCAGTTTGGTGTAGTGGTTAAGTGTAGCCAGTTTGGTGTAGTGGTTAAGTGTGCGGACTCTAATCTGGGAAACCAGGTTTGATTCCCCACTCCTCCATTTGCACCTGCAAGCCGTAGCTCTGACAAGAGCTGTTCTTGAAAAAGGGCAGTTTCTGTCAGAGCTCTCTCAGCCCCACCTACCTCACAGGGTGCCTGTTGTGGGAAAGGGAAGGAGTTTGTAAGCCACTCTGAGACACCTTTGGATAGTGAAGGGCGGGGTATAAATCCAATTTCTTCTTCTTCATCATCCTCACTATCCCCAGGTGGTGTTCGTGCAAAGTGGTGTGTGGCTCAGTAGGGCTTTGCGGAGGTGGCGGTATCACCACTCAACTTCCCCACAACAAACACCCTTTTTGGGAAGACAGCTCATCCCGGCAGCCGGCAAACGCCGAGAACTCGGGACCCATCTGGCCAGCAGGCCACCCCTTCCCCACTCAGTCAAGGACCTGGGAGAGAATGCGATCCTGGGCCAAGTGGCATGCAAACTACTTCACATGGACTGGGCGATTGGGGAGGTCCTCTAGTAATGCGATGTGGTGGGCTGGCGCGGGGTCGAGGTCAGAGGAGGGCAGCGGGAGGTGGCTTAAGGTGTCAGCATGCCCCATCGCTTTACCAGGGCAGTGGACCAGCGTGTATTGGTACCACGCAAGGAAAATAGACCAGCGGAGCACCCTGGGCAACAAGATTTGGGGGGGTTGGCGATCCGGAGCAAGCAAACCCAGCAGGGGCTTGTGGTCCATGACTATAGTGAATGCCTGACCATACAGGAAATCATGAGATTTTTTCACGCCAGCAACGATTGCAAGGGCCTCCTTATCGATCTGCGCGTAGTTGCGCTCTGCAGCTGACAGTGTGCGAGAATAGTAAGCTACTAGAATCTCATGGCGTGGATTTTGTCCTGTGTGGGGTGGATCCCATGGGCATCAACAGCAAACACCAGGAATTCCACCCGGGGGACCCCCAGGAGGCATTTCTCCCACTTCACCTTGAGACCTGCGTTTGCAAAGCGCTCAAGTACAGTCCGGAACCATGATGCAAAGGTCTTGAAGTCCAGAGCTGCTATCAAAATGTCATCGAAGAACAGCTGAACTCCTGGGATCCCCTTGAGGAGGCAATCCATTAGATTTTGAAAAATACCTGGTGCCACACTCACCCCAAATTGCAGGTGCCGGACTTTGAAAGCCCCCCTATGAGTTACATTCGTTTGAGTCTCGGCTGAGGCATCATTGACTGGCAGCTGCTGATAAGCCTGGGCCAAATCCAACTTGCCAAACACCCTTGCTCCCACCAAGAAAGCCAAGACTTGGCTGACCACAGGTATTAGGTATGCGTGGTCTTGAATTACCATATTAACAGTGCACTTATAGTTGCACAATTGCGAATGTCCCCATTCAACTTTAACGGGGTGATGATGGGTGTTTCCCAGCGGGCGGGCGGCACTGGTTC
>NW_015161190.1:0-2211 GCF_001447785.1 Gekko japonicus
CATGAAACCCATATAAGGCATACTGTATCAGATCATTGGTCCAGCAAGATCAGTATCAGCCTGGCAGTTTCTCTCCAAGGTCCCAGGTAGAGGCCACCACATCTTAAAAAGGATATCACCACACCTTAAAAAGGATATTATAGCTTTGGAAAAAGTGCAGAAAAGGGCAACTAGGATGATAAAAGGGTTGGAACACTTTCCCTATGAGGAAAAGGTTAAGGCGCTTAGGGCTCTTTAGCTTGGAGGAACGACGACTGAGGGGGGACATGTTCGAGGTTTACAAGATTATGCATGGGAAAGAGCAGGTAGAGAAAGAGGTACTTTTCTCCCTTTCTCACAATACAAGAACTCGCGGGCACTCCATGAAACTGCAGAGCGGTCGGGTTAGAACGGATAAAAGGAAGTACTTCTTCACCCAAAGAGTGATTAACACTTGGAATTCACTGCCACAGGAAGTGGTGGCAGCTACAAGCATGGACGGCTTCAAAAGGGAATTAGATAAGCATATGGAGCAGAGGTCCATCAGTGGCTCTTAGCCACAAGGTATAGATAGGGGCTCTGGGGCAAGTGATGCTCTGTCATCTTGGTGCTTTGGGGGGGGTCAACAGTGGGAGGGCTTCTAATGTCCCTGGCCCCACTGGTGGACCTCCTGATGGCAACTGGTATTTCTGGCCACTGTGTGACACAGAGTGTTGGACTGGATGGGCCTTTGGCCTGATCCAACATTGGCATCTCTTATGTTCTTATGTTCTTATGATTGCATCACTTATTGCCTGCTCCTTTCAACTGGAGATGCCAGGGATTGAACCTGGGACCTTCTGCATGCCGAGCAGAGGCTCTTCCACTGAGCCACAGCTCCTTCCAGCAGAGCAAGCAGCAGGTCTCTGGGGACATTTCAGTTCATGAAAACGGTGAAGGTGGAATGATCGGTCAGGTCCGTTCTCCATACATGCCACGACTGGAATATGACTCCTGCACATCTGAGAGGCACGTATCAACAGAAGTCTGGTGTCCAGATCATGCGAAGTGATGGTATCGCTTTGCTCTGGTTAGATTTCACCTAGAGTATTGTGCTCAGTTTTGGGCACCACAGTTTAAGAAGGATATAGACAAGCTGGAACGTGTCCAGAGGAGAGCGACGAAGATGGCGAGGGGTGTGGAGACCAAGTCCTATGTGGAAAGGCTGAAGGAGCTGGGTATGCTTAGCCTGGAGAGGAGATGACTGAGAGGTGATACGATCACCATCTTCAAGTACTTGAAGAGCTGTCATATTTTTGTCATCTTCTGGGCGTGGAACAGCATTCACTGGGGGGTGTGGGGAGAGGTATTTGTGAATTTCCTGCATTGTGCAAGGGGTTGGACTAGATGACCCTCGAGGTCCCTTCCAACTCTGTGAGTCTGTGATTCCAGCTCCCAAAATACATGTTACACAAAGACCATGTGGGAGCTGTGTGGTCTTTGTATTGTGTGAATGGTGGTGAAACTGGGGTACCTTAGCACGCAGTTAAGGTTAAAAATATAGCCCTAGAAGGAGCTCGGTATAGATCAGGGCTGTATAGCTGGGAAGCTTTTCTTTGCCAGATTAATCTCTCTTGTGCTATTTCCCTGAATAAAACTGTGCCACCCCCAGGCTACTTTTAGCCTGATTTTTTTTTGGGGGGGGGAGAAATATTGGAATGTATCCAATGAACTGTGAGAAGTACAAAGCTCATGGAATGGGCTTCCCCTCTCCCACTTTGATGCACCAAACGTTTGAAAATCAGGTCTTTGGGTCAGAGAAACCTTATGAATGGCATGTGGAGCAAAATGGGGACTGCCACAGGCAAGGTTGCCAAACACTGGATTGGGAAATACCTAGAATCATAGAGTTAGAAGGGACCTCAAGGGTCATCTGGTCCAACCCCTGCACAATGCAGGAAATTCATAACTACCTTCCCCCCTGTTATGCATTAAGATGGCCGCGATTGCGTGCACCAGGCGATGTGGTCTACCGGACTCACGGACCTTTGGGTCTAGAACAATAGCCCCTGCAGATCCTAGCGAGAACCAATGGGAGCGCTAGGATCCAGAGAACCTATCGTTACCGAGGCTCTGTATATAGAACCTATCATGGGAATTGGGTGTGTGTTGGGTGTGAGTGTGTGCACCAATATAAGCCGGCTAAAGTTATCTTTTCTTTCCAATGTAATTAATGAATAAGAGCTGATTTCA
>NW_015161191.1:0-636 GCF_001447785.1 Gekko japonicus
CCGTAGTGCTCTCTGGGGTATGTATGTATTGTGCGCCTCTCACTGTCAGAATGGTTCTTATGTAGCTTAATGCTTACTGCTTACCAAGACTGACTTTGGAAGGGCAAAATATATTCAGTTGGAAAAGTGGCAGTCCAGCTATGGGATTTGACAGTGATGTTCCTTACATAGTTGTTTAGTGAGAGGCCAGTTACAAATCTATTCTGTCTGGTCCCCACGTTCCATATTCTGACCCTGGCAATTTGAAGCCAGGAACGCCACCCTGAATTGCTACTGCTATATATATATATATATAAAGAAAGTCCCCTCACCGTAAAATCAACCCCCAGGCCAAACCGCTGGACCTAGAAACCGGAAATTCGGGGAGAGCGCTCCTACTGTGACGTAGATGCTCACGAAGAAGGGGTTTTTTTAGAAATTCGAACCTTAAGGGGGTCAAAAGGGGTAAAATGTGCTCCCCCCATTCATTCTTATGTAGCTGCCAGGCTGCTGCCTCCTTGCACCCCCCACTCTCTGATTGGTCAGCTACAGAGCTCCGTGTTCTGAGGTAAAAAAAAAACCCAGTTACAGGGGACTACAGAAAGCTAATGACAGTTGAGGAAATCAGGAGTGGCCAACTGCCTGTGAGGTGAAGCA
>NW_015161191.1:738-2299 GCF_001447785.1 Gekko japonicus
ATAATCCTCTCCCCCCTCCCACACTGGACAGGCAGCTGCCTGTCAGGTGTAGGAGAGGAGGTGGGATACTTACAGTTGCTGGAGAGGTTTGCTCAGCAGGATTGCCTTAGCCCTGCTGCTGGCCCAGTCTCCCTGATGCCTTTAAACATAATCCCCCCCAACACCAGACAGGCGGGTGTCTGTTAGGTGTAGGAGCAGGACCAGGGTACTTTAATTCATCAAGGACACCGCCCCAGCAGGGTCACCTTAGCGATGTTGCTGGCCCAACCTCTCTGATGGCTTCCAACACACTACCCCACCTCCTACACCTAACAGGTGGTTGTCAGGTGCAGCAGCGGTTGCAGAGTGCTTAAAGACATGAGGGAGCCCGCCCCAGCGGTCTACAGAGAGGTCCTTCAGTAGAGAGAGAAAAAGTACATATGTCTCACTTCATTTTTTACACTACAGTCTTCTCCATTAGTATTCCTACAACAAATGTTACATTTCAAACTTTACATCATCAGTATTATAACTGGATTTATGGATGTTAAATACCATAGCGAAGCACGGGTATCAGGCTAGTTGTTAATATTCTGTTTGTCTTCCACAGCGTCTGTTTTCTGTGTCAGCATTGATCCCAAGACCAACACGTTGGCAGTGACAGGCGGAGAAGATGACAAGGCCTACGTGTGGCACCTCAGTGATGGCGAGCTCCTCTTTGAATGCTCAGGTGAGCCACTCCTGTTCTCCCACTTAATACTGGCTTGGGGCTTACAACATTCATTGCCATATTTGGGGTATCTCAGTAGCAAAAAGTACATTTAGCCAGCTACTTCTCTGTATATCAGGAATGAAGTGATTTCTCTTTATTTCCTTCATTAATAGCTCACCTTTCTCCACAGTGGAGACCCAAAGCAGCTTACATTGTTCTCCTCTCCTCCACTTTATCTGCCCAACAACCCTGTGAGGTAGTTTATCTGAGTGGGTGTGACTGGCTCAGGGCCACCCGGTAAGCGTCTGTGGCAGAATGGCAATTTGAACCTGGGTCTCCCAAATCCTACTCTAATACTCTGGAGTAGCAAAAGAAGAAGAAGAGATTGGGTTTATACCCCGCCCTTCACTACACAAAGGAGTCTCAGAGCGGCTTACAAACTCCTTTCTCCTTCCCCTCCCCACAACAGACACCCTGTGAGGTAGGCGGAGCTGACAGAGCTCTTGACAGAAACTGCTCTTTTTCAAGAGCAGCTCTTATCAGAACTATGGCTTGCCCAAGGTCATCCAGCCAGGTGCAAGCGGAGGAGTGGGGAATCAAACCCGTTTCTCCCAGATTAGAGTCCGCACATTTAACCACGACACGTTGTGTGTCTGAAATTTGAATGGGAGGAAGTAACAATGGATGCTGTTTCCCATTTGAGATGACAGTATGTCCTCTTGCTATTTTTTGGCACTCAAAGACTGTGAGCGCTTTCACCCACGCTAAATTATGCACTTTCAATCCACTTCAGCAACTGTTTGCAAGTGGATTATACCACTGCACGCAGTAAAATCCAGAGGCAAAGTGGATTGAAAGTGTTATTTAGTG
>NW_015161192.1:0-839 GCF_001447785.1 Gekko japonicus
AGATCTCATTGGATTCTGTCTCTATCTTCCGGTGTGTTCGCGGTTCCTCCCAATTTGTTGCTATCTGAAGATGTAATGAGTAGCCCCAACCCACCCTCATCCAGATCATTTATAGAAAATATTGAAAAGTACCGAACCCAGAACCGAGCCCTGTGGCACCCCACTGGACACCTCCCTCCATTCAGATGAAATGCCATGGGCGACTACTCTCTGAGTGCGGTTCTCCAACCAGTTCCCTATCCACCTAACTATCCTACAGTCCAGTCCACAGCCCATTAGAACAACAGGGGGAACCCTGTCTAAAGCTTTACTGAAATCCCGGTAAACAACTTCAACAGCATTCCCTTGAAGACACCCTGTGAGGTAGACAGGGCTGAGAGTCAGCTCGTCACTCGATCAAAGAAGGAAATGAGGTTAGTCTGGCAGGACCTGGTGGGGACAAATCCGTGCGGACTTTCCCGGATCACCAAGTTCTCCTTTAGATGCTCGCAGATCGACCCCTTTAAAATCTGCTGGGATTACAACTCATTTCCAGGCGACAGAGATCAGTTCCCCTGGAGAAAATGGCTGCCTCGGATGGTGGACTCGGTGGCATGATACCCCATCGAAGTCCCTCCCCTCCCCAAACCCCGCCCTCCTCAGCCTCCACCCCCAAAATCTCCAGGTGTTTCCCAACATGGCGTTGGCAACCCTAGCAATCAACTAGGTGGAAGGGTGCTCAGCCAGCCCTCTTCTGGTCTTGTGGTCGGCCTCCGTAAGCGGCAGCCCTGGGCAGCAGCACTCCACCGAGGCCGGGGCCTTCCCCCATTGCCGGGTCCAGGTGGTCAGAGGGGGGGGGG
>NW_015161192.1:1077-2183 GCF_001447785.1 Gekko japonicus
TTTTGTCCATTTCAGCCATAAAAAGTAATTTTTTAATCCAATCTCCCAGAATAACGCATTATTCTAAAAAAGAGGATAGGCTGGGTGGATAGGGTGACATGAGGATAGGGTGACATGATCGAGGTTTATAAGATTATGCATGGGAAAGAGCAGGTAAAGAAAGAGGTACTTTTCTCCCTTTCTCACAATACAAGAACTCGTGGGCACTCCATGAAACTGCAGAGCGGTCGGGTTAGAACGGATAAAAGGAAGTACTTCTTCACCCAAAGAGTGATTAACACATGGAATTCACTGCCACAGGAAGTGGTGGCGGCTACAAGCATGGACAGCTTCAAAAGGGAATTAGATAAGCATATGGAGCAGAGGTCCATCAGTGGCTATTAGCCACAAGGTATAGCTAGGGGCTCTGGGGCAAGTGATGCTCTGTCTTCTTGGTCCTTGGGGGGGGAGCCCCACTGGTGGACCTCCTGATGGCACTGGTATTTCTGGCCACTGTGTAATACAGAGTGTTGGACTGGATGGGCCTTTGGCCTGATCCAACATTGGCATCTCTTATGTTCTCCAAACCAGAGATTTTCAGTTTATTAAACTGAAATTTCTCATACGTCCCTCCAGCGACAGACATTTATATTGAAATGTTGGTGATTTGCTAACCTTTGGTATGTTTTTCGTGATGGATGTAATAGTTCCTTGAATTACCCCTAAAGATTAGCATCGGCCACCTTTTTTTTGAGGGGGGGGCGGGAGGATGCATTGAGCATCTCATACGCGTTTTTCCATGACTCAGCACCGCTAAGCTCTTAATTCCTCATTTGTTATTCAGTGCCAACATGTTTGTTGAGAGAGAGGAATTACTTTCATTTTCTCCCTGACACTGACAAGTGGTTTGATGGGAAAGCATCAGCTGCCGTGCCCCAGAGAGCTTTCTTCAGAGCCGAAATTAATTTGAGGGAGGGGGAATCAAATTATCGAGCAAATTCTCCTAATGAAAATTTGCTTTGCAAACATTTGAAAGCGTCGCCTTCTCTTCATCTGGGTTTGCTTTTGGAAATTTCTGCAGTATTCCAAAATACGACGAACTCTTGCTGAATTCAAATGAGCGTACG
>NW_015161193.1:0-2185 GCF_001447785.1 Gekko japonicus
TTTCCACTGGAAGCATCCCACTGTCTGCTTGTGAACTCTCCTCCAGCATTCAGCTGAAGACGTGTTTTCTTTTCCTTGCTAAACGCAGGGGGAAAGCCGCAGCAGCAGTGTGACCCCCCAAACTTGCACCAGAACAGTCAGAAAAGACCACCTCTCATCTAGGTCAGCTTAATGGACAATTCCCAGTTTGGTGTCGTGGTTAAGTGTGCGGACTCTAATCTGGGAGAACCGGGTTTGATTCCCCCACTCCTCCAATTGAACCTGGCTGGGTGACCTTGGGTCAGTCACAAGCTCTGGCACAGCTGTCCTTGAGAAAAAAAAAGAGTTCTCTCAGCCCCACCTCCCTCACAGAGTGTCTGTTGTGGGGAGGGGGAGGGAAAGGAGTTTGTCAGCCGCTCTGAGACTCCAAGTGAAGGGTGGGGTATAAATCCAGTCTCCTCCTCCTCCTCCTCCTCCATTCTCTCTGTGGCTGAAAAAGCCATGACTCCGTCAGCGAGGGAAACAGCATAAAATATATCCTTGCAGCCTGCGGCTCCTCCAGATGTCACCTTTGGCCTTCTAGCAGCCCCACGCTTGAGCAAGACAGTCTAGGGTAGGGATAGATCAGGGTTTCCAGCAGGGCAAGGGGAGTAGCAAGATTCACATCCAGGTGCTAAGGCCTGCTCTGAGAAGTACAAGACTCCATGTGGGGTAAAGCCGCATTTCTCAGATTGAGACTGGGGGCAGCTGGGGGTCTTTAAGGGGGGCACAAGTCTTTGGCAAGGTCAAGGGTGAGCCCTTCACACACCAATCTGGTTAATGTTCATTTAGTTAACAAAAAGGAGCTGCGGTGGCTCAAGTGGTTAAGATGCTGAACTGCAGGGTGTGGAAGGTCGGTAGTTCAGCAGTTTGAGACTCAGGGTGCCGCATGACGGAGTGAGCTCCCATCTCTAGTTCCAGCTCCTGCCAACCCAGCAGTTCGAAAGCAAGAAATTGCAAGTAGATAAATAGGGACCGCTTCAGTGGGAAGGTAACAGCGTTCCGTGCGCCTTGGTGTTTAGTCATGCCGGCCACGTGACCACAGAAACGTCTTCGGACAGCGCTGGCTCTTCGGCTTTGAAACGGAGATGAGCACCGCAACCCTAGAGTCGGACTCGACTGGCTTTCGAGCAAGGGAACCTTTACCTAGTTAACAAAAAACTACTCCCGGAATCACAGTAGATGTTTCTTGAGGACTTCACGGGCATCGACAAATCAGTACTGTGCTCCTTGCTAGGTTTTGCTGCAGTGAGTCGTTTCCAGAACATGACGTAGGAAAGGCACATTTGAGCAGGGAGGGTGGTCTCCTTCCCCATTCAGCTCTGCTATTCTAAAAATGCTACATCTGTCTTCACTTTATCATCCTCCATGCATGCGCATGTCACTGTGGTGGGGAGGGGTGCAGAAAGCAGCAAGGGCCTTCTGCCTCTATGGATCTGACGGCCAATGTTCCCAACAAAGCCGTCAGGTATGACCATTCCCTCCACCGTTCCATCACTAAGCTCAGAAAAACCTGTTCTCTGTTAGTAATAAAACGTTCACTGTTACTAATATTTAATAAATCTTTTCATGTTACATTTCTGTTTGGAGAACAGTTAAGGTTAGTAACTGAAAATGTCTGACTCTGATTTGTAACCAAGATGATGAACTGTGGATATGTATATTCTTTTATTTAAAACAATAACAATTTAAACGGAAAAAGAAAAGAAAAAGAAAAACCTGTTCTCAGCCACAAGCCTAGATGGTGATCCATAAATCCAGACAGCAGCCAGGGCCAGCACCGAAAGGCCAAGGGGGCTATGCAAGGTGACTGAACTCTGTGAATCTCCTGGGCGACTAACAACCTGCTTCTTCAGAAACACCTGCTGGGGTTTTCTCCAGGGTGACGTTAAGAGGCCTCTGAAATGAGAAACCGGAACAGAGGGCTTCTTTGATGGGATCTGTGCTAGAAACCCAATAGCCTGACTGACGCTTGTAGAATACCTACCATACAAGCAGATCTTAGCACCTCTACGTCACTTTCTGATTATGAAGGCTCAGGATTACTGCTTTGCAGGCTCCAGGTCTGAAAGAGGCCTAGTATGATCTAGCAGAGTGCTGTCGGAAGGGCCAGTTGATATTGGCTAATAGTTAATTCCACTTTTCCCAGCCATTCGGAGAAGTATCA
>NW_015161194.1:0-205 GCF_001447785.1 Gekko japonicus
GCAATCCTGGAGGGTTTTTTTGTCATCTTAGGGGCGTGGAACAGGGGGTCACTGCGGGCGTGGAGGGGGAGGTGTTTGTGAATTTCCTGCCTTGTGCAGGGGGCTGGACTAGACGACCCTGGAGCCGTGTTTCCTCTAAGCTGAGTTAGTGTGAGCTAGCTCACAGTTCTTTAGCCTCCTGCTCACACATTTTTGTCTTAGCTCA
>NW_015161194.1:1474-2176 GCF_001447785.1 Gekko japonicus
CGGCCACATGACCACGGAAACATCTTCGGACAGCGCTGGCTCTTTGGCTTTGAAACGGAGATGAGCACCACAACCCTAGAGTTGGATTCGACTGGCTTTCGAGCAAGGGAACCTTTACCTTTTTTACAACATCTAAAATGTCTAAAATACCTCAAGTTCAAATTATATACAGCATTTACAAATTCCAGTTCCAGTTGTAACAATGTTAATGCCTTTGGTATAGTGGTTAAGTGCGCAGACTCCAATCTGGGAGAACCGGGTTTGATTCCCCACTCCTCCACTTGCACCTGGCTGGACGACCTTGGGCAAACCGTAGTTCTGACGAGAGCGGTCCTTGAAAAAGAGCCGTTTCTGTCAGAGCTCTCTCAGCCCCACCGACCTCACAGGGTGTCTGCTGTGGGGAGGGGAAGGGAAAGGAGATTTCTGCTCTGAGACTCCTTTGGGTAGTGAAGGGTGGGGTATAAATCCAATCTCTTCCTCCTCCTCCTCTTCTTCTTCTTCTTTTTCCTAAGAACCACCTTTGCGCTAGGATTCCTGGCTGCTAACACAAAGCGTGCTCCCTTATAAGATATCAAAGGATTCACATCTAACAACAGAAAAATCAGCTTATCATTATCAGAAAAACTGTGGCATTGATTAAGTATCTGAGATAAAAATCTGCTTCTAAGATCTGAATAGAAGTTCCACATAGACAAATATGTT
>NW_015161195.1:0-843 GCF_001447785.1 Gekko japonicus
TGCAACTGAACAACAACAACAACCTTAACCTTTCTGATGATAAGAAGGTATGGTTAGTGCCTGGAGACTTACTCGGAACCCAATGCATGCTGCCAGATCCTAGGCCATTTCCACCAGGCATCTTCCAACACAAGTATAAATATCACAAGCATTATATAAGGTCATTTATTCTTGCTACAGAATCAGGAGCCCTGCCTCCAGGGATCTGGTGATTACAGATCATCACCAGACTACAGAGATCCGTTCCACTGGAGAAAATGGATGCTTTGGAGGGTGGACTTTATGGCGTTGTGTCCCACTGAGTTCCCTGTCCTCCCTCTAGGCTCCATCCCCAAATCTCCAGGAGTTTTCAACCCTGGAGCTGGCAACCCTACCCCACCCCCCATCCTCTTCCAGTGGCCAAGAGGGAACTGGCAACCCTACTACAGACACAGATATTGCTCAGTAACAGACAGGCGTGTGCCCTTTTCCTTTAAAACATATGGTGTGTGTCAATGTAAGTGAACCCCTGCTTTAATAGAAAAAGTAACTCACCAGAGGCATCTGTCCAGGGATTTGGCCAAGCCAGGATGTTATGCAAAATGGCACCCATTCATTTCTTTTGTTCTTTCCTCTCCAGTGTAACCTATTCTGTGGTTGATCCAATTACTGTGCAGAGATTGATATGGAGCAAAAAGTACACTGTAACTGTATGTCTTGAAGCTTAGGTACTTTACAGTCTTTGTGTGGTCTAATTGCTTTTTAGTTTTTTTGTCTGGTAATTTTGTTAAAATGGAAAAAAAATGAATCCATAAAAATGAAAACAAAACAAAGAGGCACATAGAAACTAAAGATGGATGGCTC